>NC_061494.1:3986761-4286761 GCF_022539355.2 Hippoglossus stenolepis
GGACTAAGAACATGGGCAAATGACCCAGTCAGAAAGACAGAGAGAAAGGAAGAGAGAGAGGGGGGAGGTATGTTTACTCATGTCTGTGTGACGCCTCCAGTGTCAGGTGACTTACAGGAAAGAAGTTGTTGTTCTCTTTCTCTCTCGCTCGCTCTCTCTGTAGCTCTGTCCCTTCATTTGTGACCTTTTCTGAATGAATTGTTTTGCTACATTTGTTCCCTGACAACACAAGCATGTTGTTTATCAGGGTACAAAAAAATAAAAGTCGCTCATGTTGTGCAAATCAGTTAAGACATTTTGAGACACTGTAATAACCATGTAAGACATAGAGTACAGTACTCTGTTGTACGCTTTAATGGCTTTTGGCTCAGGGCTATGTGAAAAGGTTTACTCTGTGTGTTTGTGTGTGTGTGTGTGTGTGTGTGTGTGTGTGTGTGTGTGTGTGTGTGTGTGTGTGTGTGTGTGTGTGTGTGTGTGTGCGTGTGTACCCATCCATAGCAAACTGGTGAGTGTGACACATTCCAGTGGGACAACTCTATCTACATAAGTAGATGGAACACAGATACCTCTGTCCAATGGGGAAAACTCAACAAAAACACATTGATGACGGAGTTTTCAGTTCCCACAATTTGATGCTTCTTTTTTTTGGAGTCACAGGTTACATGTAGCTCCGTTCTTCATAGTCTGGTGGCGGAGTCAGAGATGGCTGTAGTTGAAAGTAGAAGTTGGTGGAATTAATACTGCAAGTGATATGATGGCGGAGGTATTTTTAGCAGGAAAGCAATAGGAAAAAAACTTGTACAACACTGTGTAACACTAGATTCTGCAGCATTCTTTAAAGTGCACTACAAGTTGAACCGAACTGCAGTAAAAACTGTGAGCAGAGAGAGATACTGTAGCGGAAAACAGGAAGGTCATTAATCTTCGAGGGAAACCGGGCCGGCTCACAAGTCACGGCACGAGGAAGCAGCTTTAGAGACTAGCAGCCAGCAACAATGGTTTAGCTGGTTATCCATCTCTCTTTTCTCAGTTTCTCCACGTTCCGGCAGCTTCACTTCACTAACCCTTCTCCTCCAGCCATCTTTTTCATCAGGGATACAGTCAGAACAACGCAGACAAAAGTGATGGACTGATAGATAGAGGTTCACCACCCGTTCTCATCCCCAAAAATGGAAGCACGTGGATATATTTGAAAAAGCACTCTTTCCTCGTACATCCATCCACAAAATACAAGCCTTCCACATCTAGAAGCTGATGTTTGAAATTCTTTAATACACTATTAAATTAAATTGAAGTTTACGTGTAAAGCCTTCAGAACCTATGTTGCTTGCTGCAACATGTGTTGTTATGTCGTAGTCCACGGACCTCTATAAATGTCCAATCTAATGCTTCCCATTAATCATCTATATTGTGGCTGCCCACCATTTTCTAATTATTCCTGCCACATTTTCATTATAAACCAAACAATTTTAGTTCTCATTTTAATATAAGAGATGTCTTACTTGGTGTTTTGCTCCTTTGCTTCATTCTACAGCTGTGTGCAGTGCTATTTGCTGCATGCTTGCTAGCACTATTCATAAAGTTGTTACCGTCCAAGCAGACAGTCAGAGCTCGTAGTTTCAGCTCCAGTTGTGCACGTACCCTCAAGTGGCATTCAGTGGTAAATGGTCTGTATTTATATAACGCTTTTCTAGTCTTGATGACCACACAAAACACTTTACAGTACAAATCACATTCACCCATTCACACACACATTCTTACAGTGCACGGCTGTTAGAACGGCTATGCCATTCAGGGGATATGTGGGGTTAAGTGTCTTGCCCTAGGACACTTCAGCATTTGGAATCTTCAAATAACTTGAAAGTAATTTAATTAAATAAAGTTACACTGACATATACATTTCATATACATTTTAAAGTGTAACTTTATTTAATCAAATCACTTTCAAGTTATTTCATTAACTCACATCAACTTAAGATGATACAAAACTAATTAATTGAACATATGTAATAAAGTTACATGAAAAGAAATCCACTTTTCTATGTATAAATGTGTTGTTCCCGTTTTCCTGTTCCCATTTTTTTTACTGCATGTAATCATGACTCATTATATGTAACATTATGAGTGGTTACATGTTGCTTATGGATCAAATTGTCTCCAGTGTCTCCACACATTAGGTTTGATGAGCAGTGGCTCCCAGTTCATTTCATTTCTGTGGTGTGATGATTATCATGTTTCAACTTGTCTGGTTCGTGTGTCTCACTATGAAAACACCCCCTTCGCCTTTCATTAAAGAGAATAAAAAGAAAGACCATTTAAAAAGTAGGGCACATGTTCTCTGGCTATTTTGGTTGGGTCAGTAACTTCTGGATTGCTGATAATGCCTGCGACGATGCAGAAGCTATGAATATGTAGCTAATGAAACAATAAGTTATAATAAAATTCTTCACCTTTGCCTTCAAAATGAAAAGTTTAATTTGCAAGTAATAAAACACGCCTCTTCTCTGCTCGATACACTTTGCTTTGACCAGAGGCTAATAGAGGCTAACATTAGCTAACTTTAGTAAACTTTAGGTGCTAACAGAGCCAGTTCAGTGACTTTATAGCTGCTGTCAGACATGCACTGAACTCCACATAGTCTCCTGACATCCTCAGTAGGGGCTGAAAATGAGAATACAAATGTCCGGCTGAGAGGCTCCGGACATTCTCCAAAGTTTCTCCTGACAGTCCCCTTGTAAAAACTCTGCAGAATGTTCGAATGAGCTGATGTGAGAACTCAGCAGGAGATCCTCCGCAGGATTTACAGCGTTTCTAACACGCGACAGACGCAAAACTGCAACAGAGAAGCTGTGCAATAGAAGACACTGACGAAGATGTCAAGTGATAAGGGACGACCCCGGTGTCGATATGCTGTAAAAAAAAGAATGTGATCTGCACAGTGGAATTAATATGTTACCTCCTGTTTCCTGTCTGCTGCACTCAAGATAGTTCTGTGTTGTTGTGACCAGAGAATTTCCTGCTGCATCGTTCATGAGTGAAAGTCAAACTGTGTTACTGGGTTATGTTCTAGTCTGGGCCACCAGAAACTGAGACTTTTAGAAATTATTACGCACACACCAGCGTATACTGCCTGATCTTATCTGAGTCCTTTTCCAGAGGAAAACCAACAGCATCAACCTCCACAACCAGTGAAGGCAACATGGATAACTTATTACAAGCATTACTGGCCTTGACATCTTTGCTCGCAGTTGTTACCTCTGCTACGGAGGTTATGTTTCCAATGCTGTCTGTTACTACTATGTCAATTTCCTTGAAACTTGGTGGATGGATGTCGTATGGGCCAAGGACGAATCCATAAAATGTTGTGTTTTTCAGCATTTTTCAAGAACAGAAATAATGCAGAGATCTTGATTTTAAAAAATCTGGCATATTTAGAGTGCTAATACCTATGAAGAGCTGAAACTTCTGTGTACATCTCAGTATGCTATACGGTGATTAAGTGGCCAATCAGCCTTGGCGGAGGTATGCACTTTCCAAGTACCCTTGAAATTTTTACAATGAATTCTTCATTTGACAATGCTGCAACCCCTAAAACCGTCTACATGCAACATCGGGCATGTTTGTATGGAGTGCGATAACTTACTCTGATGCAGAGCTAAACTCATCTGCATGGAGATTTCTTTTAAACAAATTAGTGTGGACGCAGCCTGATAAACCCCCTCAGTGTATTCAGGGGCCTAGTTCCTGAGTGCACTGCCTTACATGGTTTGGTATGAGTCGTAGCTTAGGGTGGCTAATATTTGCAAACTTCAAATAGATAATCCTGTAAAATAGACATTAAGCCAGTTCACTGACTTTCTGGCTCTTCTCTTCTTCTTCTCTGTTACAGTATGTTTCTGCATTCATCATCATTCTGTAATAGTCACTTGTGGCCACTGTACTCAGCAGCAGTGTCCACACAGTAGTAGCTTTAATTGCACAGTTGCTGATTATGAGTTATCATTATTTCATGTAATCAGATCAGAAACAGAATCGAGGCTCTACTTGTCTTGTAATCAGATCACCGTAAAAAAAAAAGAAAAAGAATTATAACAATAATTTTTGTCACCAGCCGTAACTGCAATCAGATTACTCATTGTTTCAATTAATTTAGTGCTATCATCCGTTTATATGGATTTTCTATGTTGATATTCTAGAAAACAGTATTCTGATTATAGTAATCAAATTACACGCACAGTAATCTATTACTTCATCCCCTGCTGCTGCCCTCCTACGCCAGACCAGACTGGCTGAGTCAGCTCGCTGCTCTATCACGATTCAGCCTGACACACTTTCACTCCCTCAACACCCCCCGCCCCAACCCTTCAACCCCTCTCTCTTCATTCTCTGTGAGCTGCGTTCAGAACTTCCTCTCTGCTTTCACTGTCAGGTTTTATTTAATGTGTTGTCTGATTGCGATCACTCCCTCTCTATCTCTTAGCAATAAGACATTACACCACCCCCTTCCACATACTCCTGGTTTGATTCTTTCGACCCCCTCCCTCCCTCCCTCCCTCCCTCCCTGCTGGCTCCCTTCAGGGTAGCAGAAGGGAAGTGAATGGCTTCAGCCCTCCCAGCTGGTCCCATCACCCAGCAACCCAGAGCAAAACAAAAGAACACACACACGCACGCACGAGCCCACAAACAGGCAGGCGACCATACACACACACTCAGGTTCACCAGCAGATCAGCACATGCATGCTCTTAGACACATGCAGACACGTATGCAGATGAATGCACGCACACACACACACACACGTACCCCCACCTTTGCCCCCTCCAAGCTCACATCCATAAACACAGCCAGCCAGCCGTCCCCTGCAGACTCCCACCCATCATCCCTTCCTCCAGTCCCCCACCCATCACCCATCACCCCTGCTCCTCTCCCGAGCACCCTCTCCAGACACCCAGTCCTTTGTCCACCCTCTGCTCTCCCAAAAAACATACTCAGAAAAAAACATGTGCTGCTGGTCTAAAAGAGAGGTTGACACAAAAAGGAGGGTAAATGCACCGGTTCTGTTTGTGGGGATCACACACACATACTGTACACACACATACACACACACACACACACACACACACACAAAAAAATGCAACCCAGCACCAAAACAGAGCTTGATTGTTATCTGAAGTTGTAGCAAATCACAGCTGAGGAAACCTGCAGAGTTGCGTGTGTACTTAAAACCAACCACCCCAGAGAGATTTTCTTTCATACAGTATATCATCAGTGTGTGTGTGTGTGTGTGTGTGTGTGTTTTTGTGTGTGTGTGTGTGTGTGTGTGTGTGTGTGTGTGTGTGTGTGTGTGTGATGACCAGTGGATTCCAGGAGTTATTTTGTGTTGACGTCCTCTAACAACTCCAACTATTTACTTTCTCTCTATCTGATTCTTCTGTCAGGTTTGAAAAGTGATTTTAACAGATGTCAAAATTACTTGTTCACTTGTTCCAGTCATTTAGGTTGGGATCCTCAAGTAGTGGTTTGAATTGTACCATAAAAAATGCACCTTGGAAGGAAGTGGAAATGCCACCAGTAAACCGCCAAAATAAAAGTCACTGAGAAAGGTCTCCATGATCGAATACATTTGACAGCAACACTTCACCATTGAATGGCCAGCATCGGGTTAAAAGGTCTGACTGACAACCTTTTTTCCACTCTATGTGCAATGTGTCTGTATGGATTATGCACAGACTTATTTTGTGACACATTATTTAAGCACAATATAGGTGAAAGTAATAAAGGCTGTGGGCCCCTCTACAAGATAGATCCTCAAATGCAGATGTTGCTTTGCAGCTTTCCTTTTGCTACTGAGTGAATCTGCAGGAATGTGGGGGCTGAGCCCCTGCTCATGTTTTACGGAGCCGTGCAGGTCGGGTTATTCGAGCCCCAACACGTTAACTTTGTGTGTGAATTCTGGGGGGACGTATGTAGTGGACACGTGATAAGACAGAATTCACCAAAGGCTGTTTACACTAATTGATTGCACTATGTGGTTTGCATGCTGTGGGGTTACCAAGGTAACAAGGGCACTGGGAGTGGTTAAAAGCGGATGTTGGGTGACACCCGGAAGTGCTCTGTATTGTGGAAATGTTTATGAAATAAAACGCACGCGGAGAGGTGCATAAAAACGAGAGATCTCTGGACTACTTCATCCCATCGACTCCTACACTGTTCTCTATACTACAAGTTTTATTGAGGTATTTGACCTTATCAGAGAATTTCCCTGTATGAAATTGGTGAGATTGAGACAGAAATCCCTACGACTGCACATTTTTGACTATGTCCACACCATAGACTGTATATAAAGATGGACAATATAACAGCTCTCCAAATGCGAAGCCAAAGCATCTTGATCGTCCCCTGGTGGCTGGCTACAGTTTACATTTGAAATCCTGCCTCCTCTATGGACATGGACCAAAGTAAAAAGTCAAAATATACATGTAGGATGGTTTCTGTCATTTCAGGTAGGTCTTATCACACAGATGTTTGTTCAAATGTTCATTTTTCTGGTTAGTGGTTTTAATTAGTTATTTGATGCTATAAAAACAGCTGAGGCTGACTAGCGATTGGTCAATCACATGTATCACTGGGACTTCAACACCATGACTCCATCTCCTGATCACTACTGTGCAGACTGTGGCTACAATGAGGATATTTAGCTTCATCTCTGGATAGTGAAAGGAAGTGAAGACGTGTCGTCCATCTTTATATTCAGTCTGTGTTCCACACTAATAGGATGTCGTTAAAAAAAATGTAAACAATTATAGCATTGTCTTTAACTACGCAACCAGCTGCATGTAGAGAATCTGCTTCCTGTTTACACTCAGGAAGGAACACACATGCCCAATGTACAGTATGTGAGTGGTCATGTGATATGCATTTCCAGGTTTCTTCTGATATGGAGCTAAAACATTTCTCTTGTTGAAAAACTAAATCGTATTTGTGTGGACGCAGACTGGATGATCAGAAACAGACAAAATGGACACCTGGCCAAAACACAGCCTCGACAGGGAAGAGGTTAAAGGTCATCAGCCACGAGTCAGTGGACTGTAGGAGAGCGATCAAGCAGACCATTTAAACCTGACTGTCAGTCCATTTTGCTGAATGAAGACGCTGAAAGAAGGACTCCATAGCTCATCATCATTATCATCATCAATCCCAAACAGCAACACAACAGCTGCCTGTGGGTTCGTAAGCCATACAATGCAACTCATTGTACCACATATTTCTTTGGTACTCCTCCCTGTACACAGCAAAAGTCAATACATGTCACCAACCACATCTTGAAGGTTTTATCACACATGGAGCAATACACATTGTTATATTCTTATCGATTCTATATGTCATTGTTTCTTTTTCCTATTTTTGTTTGACGCTGTAATGTCCGATGCATGAACACACAAACACAAAGACACAGCGGTTGATTTTAGTGGACAGCTCGAGCGGAACGACTAAAATGGAGCAGCTATTGTGCAACAAAATAAGATTAATCTCTTTAAAATCAGATGGAGAGCAGTCAGAGCAGGTTAACGACTGGAGGGGAAAAAACTGACGACGAATATTGAGTTTAACTTTCTCCGTCGGCACGGTGATTGTGAGCCAAACTAAACCTTTAGAAAAATGCTTTGCTTTCAAGCTTTTTCAGCCCAAACTGCTCAGACAAACAAATACAGGCAAAGTGAGCGAGATTTTCTGAAAACAACACAATGTGGAAAACCTGAGAACGTGAGCTGCTTCTGCAGGCTCATGGAACATAACAGCAAATAGGATGGAAAATTGGGGAATAAATTATCTGTGCGGGATCCAGTCCAGACTCATCTGGTCCAATCCTCTCTGAACACACTGCTCAAGCATCTGTCTATTTCCAGTCTTAACCAGTCCAGTCCAGTCCAGTGCACCTGAGCTCAGTGCTAGTCCAGAGTGGTCCAGTTGGGTTCAGGTCACAGCAGAGACAGTGGTGACCAATGGAAACCAGCAGGAACCAGTCAAATCCCTCCGAGGCAGCCTGCAAACTGGCCCAATGCCAGTCCCAGTAGACACAAAGAAACACAACAAACACAAACGCCTGACCACACACACACGCACGCACACACACAGAGAGATAGACGGGTGTGTTTGCTGTCCTCCTCATTAATAATTAGACAGAAAAATCTGCTACAGAACAAGCCAGCCAAGAGTCATGAGAACTGTCCTCAGCTATCCAGACACACACTCACACACATACACACACACACACATACACACACACATACATAACTTATATCATACAGACTGCATGTGTGCTATTTAGATCTATATTTACACCATTCAAGCTGCCAGTTCTGATAACACACTGTAAAAAAACTTCCTAATATCCAGCCTACTGTGTGTGTGTGTGTGTTGTGTGTGTGTGTGTGTGTGTGTGTGGGGGTCCGACGTGTAAGACCTCTCGTAGGCTCGTTTACACCTTGAGAGCTGTTGAGGTCACATGTTTGTCGTTGTCCCACCCGGCCGTCATCTGAGGCGTTTGGGTGACATGCGTCACGGTGTGAATGGGTGTCAAGCTGTCTGGGAGGGGGCTCTCGAGGCTGCATTATAAGTGGCAGATAAGTGGTGTTGTAGACCACCTCCTCTGTTGAGTGATGGTCGTTCAAGTTTGACGTAGGTGGCTTCGTTCATACGTCGTATATGAGTATCCCTTGTCCTTTATATGTCGGATAAAGGTGCACCCAACATGAGGAGCCGAGGAACACACCACTGGCCTTCAGGTAAGTGGACAACCCCGCCGATATATGTCTATAAGTAGTGAACAGGTCCAACAAGAAGTGATTCGACCCTATAGGTTTATACAATATCAATTAATATAGAGACCTAAAGAGATAAATGTACCTCCCATTCACTAGGAAATGCACAGATGTGACAAAATCCAGAGGGGAAAAGAGATTTAGCAGTTGAGTTTTTCCTTTTCTCATGATCCCTCAGATCTCTCTGAGAATCCAAACCCTCTGGTTTCTGCAGTGCACGGTGTCTTTTTCCTCAAGAGGGAGCAAAGAAACACACACACAGCCGAGTCAAACCAATTTCCTTCCAGAGGAGCAATCCACCTGTTTCAGCTGTGTGCTATCAGCGCATGCATGACCAGCTTTGTGAATACGCCTTCCCAAATACGGACTACTTGCTTCCACTCATAGCCCAAATTATGGCATTACACACATCATCATTCAGTCAGAGACCAAAACAGTAATCTCCCCAAATGCTATACTCTGCACCACTGACACATATCAGTCAGTTGAATGGCTGCCAAGCTGACACAGCACCGTATAACAAAGTATATAATCATAATCAGGCCATGATCATGCAGCGGCTGCAAGCCAAGTACCCCAATATCAAAGCTGGCCCTGGAACAGACCCTCACCCATTCAACACTTGCCATGGCTGGATTTTTCAGTGTGGGCACAACAGTCAATAATGCAATACTATACTGTATATGTGGCAATACACTGCACTACATGCAACACTGTACAGGTGAGTGGGAGGACAGACCATCCTGATATAGACTTTGAACAAATGTTTATATACTGTATGTGCACCCTGCTGATATAAACTTTCAGTTTCTGCTGTTTAAGCAAACAACACACTTTCACTATCTCACACTTCTGCAAATAAGAATGAGCGAGCAACAGAGTGTTTGCAAGGGGTGATGGTTAGTGCAACTCAGCAAACATAAAGTTACTTTGCAAGAAATTCTAGGTACTAAAAGTTCAGTTACTGATTCATGAAATGCAACAAACGTGCCAGATAGAAGCTATAAAGTGACAGTAATGACAGTACATGGAAACTGTCCCTCGTCTTGTTCGGTTATGTTTTCGACCCTGTCCATTTGTTCGATTGTCAGCAGGATTACACAAAAATTCTTGAATGTCAACAAAACTTGGTAGAAGGATGGGACATGGGCCAAAATAGAACCTTTGAAACTTTTGTAAAAATCTGGACAAAGGGGTGGATCCAGTCAACCTTACCACTTTCTTTAACATGGCCAGATAGGAGTTTTGTTTTTACATTTTCACAAATTATCCAGAGAATAATCCATGGATCTTGATAAAAAAACATTTAGAGAACTGATATCTTTAGTGATTGAATTTTGGGAGACTGTTGGGTCTTGGCAGAGGAATGCTCTGGAAGTGGCTCAGCTAGCTGACGTAGCCCTGCGATGGTGTGTCCCTGAACGCACCTCGTACGTAGATATCAGCTGACTTTTAGGCTTTAAACAAGGTGTAAATGACGCCGTTTCGAGTCGAATATGAATGTCGGGGCTTGCAGACACTTGGATGACATCGCACGGGCAGTATGGAGGCATGTTATGTTTTTTCTGTTGTTTTATTACGTCCAAAGTATAGGTCACCAGTTTCTTCAATTTTATTGGATTCGGCTGCAAGGCTCCAGAAGTGTTTTGTGGACTCAAACACTTCACCCACGCATCCATCGGCATAGTGGTGAGTAGATAATGAGGTAATTTAAACTTTTCGGTGAACTATCCCTTTAAGGGCAGCTTGATTAAAAAAAAGTGAGTGGCACACCAAATATAAGCTTTAAAAGTGGGAGGATTTGGTGGAAGACATAATGTACTTGATCTTCTGATTCCATCAGGTCAAACCTTTCATTTGCGCAATACTTTTGGTTCATAATCAAGTGTAAAATGAATGGCACATAACATATCAGCAGAGTAAATTCTCATGTTTTGCATATTAGCATGCTGACATCAGCATTTGAGTCAAACTACCATGTGAATTCACACTCACAGAGCTGCTGTTGGAGCTGTAGAGTTGTTACATACCCAGCAGTAAGATGACAGTGCATTCAGTTTGCTGAAAGAAAGGTTAGTTTCCATCTGAGCAGTGAGACTGGTCAGCATCAGTTTCCTTCTTTGACATCAGATATTAGGATCAGATTGAAACCTGGTACTGTGAAGCCGTGAGACTTCATGAAGCTTTTGTGAACACTGTTAATGATAAACTGATTACGATAATTGTTTGAGTTTTGGTGAGTGAGTGGTGCCTTAAGGAGGTGTGATCAAAATGTGTAACATCATTACGGACACCTGACTCGACTTACATTACATCTGGTAATTAAGATGAGTAGATGATTATTCAATCTAACTGAGAGCCATCTTTTCATTTAATAACATGCAACAATCAAAATGTTGAGTTTTAAGGGCAGAGGATGTCACACCTTGTTAAAGCCCTATGAAACAAATTGTGATCTGTGAATATGGGCTAGACAAATAAAATGTGATTGATTGACTGATGTTCGTCAGATCTGAACTCTGTGAGAAACGTTAAAATAACACTGAACTCATATAAGGAGAACATGGTATTTGTGCACATATGCTCAAATGTTCACTGTTGAACTGCTCTTCCAGTCTGTGAAGCTACACTGTTGTGTTAGCAAATAGCAGCATATTCTCACTGTCACACACAGAGTGGGAGGAGGAGTGTGTGGGAGGGGGTATTCCATCAGTGTACGCAGTGTAACACGGACTACTATACAGGTAGTGGAGCAATGAGTCAGTGAGGGAGGTAACATGATAATATCTCAACATCTGAGTGTGTGTGTGTGTGTGTGTGTGTGTGTGTGTGTGTGTGTGTGTGTTGTGTGTGTGTGTGTGTGTGTGTGTGTGTGTGTGGTGTGTGCGTGTGCGTTTTCGTAGAGAGGATGCCCCCTTTCCCGACAGGCACTGCAAATTTTCCAACCTAGATAGACTTTGTATTAAAATTCTAAATAATAGATAAAGTAAACAATAAAATAACACCTATACATTATAATAATGAATTATGTGATTCAGTGTTTTTAGTTTTTGGGGAGATTCAGAGATGGAACTGAAAGAGGTCGAATAAAATGAACCTATACCTACCTACCAATCATAACTCACCTACATACCATTAACCAATCCTTTCTATCTATCTATCTATCTATCTATCTATCTATCTATCTATCTATCTATCTATCTATCTATCTATCTATCTATCTATCTATCTATCTATCTATCTATCTATCTATCTATCTGTCTGTCTGTCTGTCTGTCTGTCTGTCTGTCTGTCTGTCTGTCTGTCTGTCTATCCATCCATCCATCCATCCATCCATCCATCCATCCATCATCTCCATCCTCACATCATCCATCCATATCCATCCTCCATCCATCCATCCATCCATCCATCCATCTATCCTCTCTTTGAATGCAGCCTCATCCATTATTAATTCTTTGTTCCTCTGGCTCCTGTTAAGATGCCTGTTCTACAAACGCTGCTCTTCTGACATCCGATCTCCCTGTCTGGGTGTGTGTGGGTGGGTGTGCATGTGTGTGTGTGTGTTCTGCATGTACAGCACATGTGCTTGAGATCTATACATGTTTAGTCTTGTCTCCTCTGCCTCTCATCTGAAAAAGGCATAATACTTGCTCGGTCATTGGATACTAAGTGCATTGTGGTGCTCATCATAAACATATTGTGTGTACAGCAGAAAGCAGGATGTATGATGTTGTAATGAATCATGCTCATATCGTGATTCATGTCCGAGGAACAAACACAACTTCCAATGACAGTATTTTCACGTTTTCATTTTTTAAAGCATTAAACACTGCTGCTTGTTGGACTAATATGAAAGGAATGGTTTTAATAATAACAACATAATCTAAATAAATGGTTAATTAGACAATATATGTATATAAATATCAATGGGGAATTTAAAATGAATAGATTGTGAACTGTTATAATTAAAAATGAAAATAAAGTCTATAAATACTAATACTAATAATTTCACAAAACGTCTTTCAGTCCCCAGTGTACATATTCCCAAGGTCAAGTATAAACTATATTAAAGTATAATAAAAGAATTGGAATATTAATTACATTTTTCGACATCATGCCAAATTAAAGCACAATTGGTTTTCGGTTAAATTATCATAATTCTTTTTACAAAATGAAATAAAAGAGACTAGCATTTGTGTACTCTTGAACATACAATAGGCACACAGAAAGTACTGTAGTACACATAAAGTCTAGTGTCTGTCCCCTCAGTTTTCCCCTAATGCATCAAAGTTAATATGTGCATTTTTTAAGTTAAGTTGGATTGAGGTGAAACACACACATACGCACACAAATGTACGTACATACGTCATTATGGGAGAGAGAAAGGGAGCGAAGGAACCCAGAAAAGGTGCTGCATGTGTGAATAACAAAAAGGAGGTCAGTGCCTGAAGGGGTGGAGCGATGTGAACACCACTCACAGTAAAGGCACTGAGAGTACACACACACACACACACACACAGTTAGTTGTCTTTTGTCAAAGCCTATGGATGACTTGACTGGAGCTGTGACAGCATGGTCCCAGTCACTGGACTGACAGGTGTGTATGTCTCATGATCTCTGGGTTCCCAAACCGGAAATCTGTAACTGATCGTAAGTTTGGCTTTAATCTTGAACTTGCTAGGCCTGATTCTGGCAGTTAAAGCCACCGACTATCATTCAATTATGTATTTCTCACAGGAGATCATTCCCCCTCACTGAAGTTGCATAGTGCCAGAACAGACCTTTGTGGGATTTGAAGAGGCACCATTCTGCCTACCATTGAGTCTCACCACCACGCCATCAGAGCTCAAGCTAATGTTAGTGGCTCTGTCTTACTCTGTACTGGATTTGGGGATGTTTGCATTCCAATCACTCAGCCCAGGATAGCAATACATGTGCTGAGCATGATTAGTTCTCGTTTTCTCAACATTTAAAGTGAAAATATAAACAACTAGGCTTAACAAACAGGATTATGCTAAAAAATAATTACTTGACATAATTTTCCTTCTTGGTTTGGACTGTTGCCTCACAGCAAGAAGGTCCCTGGTTTGAATCCCGGTTCGTTGGAGTCTTTCTGTGTGGAATTTGCATGATCTCCTTATGTCTGAGCGTTGTTCCTGCAATGGACTGTCGACCTGTCCAGGGTGGACCCCACCTTTTATCAAATGGCAGCTGGCAGTGGTATAGATAATGAATGAATGGATGGATGGATGGATGGATGGATGGATGGATGGATGGATGGCTGGATGAATAGATGGATCAGTGGATGGATGGATGGACGTAAATGCTAAACTGCTATATTACCTGTCAATGCAATGCTAAGGGGAAGTTTATGGGAACTCACTCTATCGCCTGACTGTGAGTGCTCTGCGAAGGGGATATGTTTTAATGAGTGATTCTTCAATAGAACTGAAACGTGTTTTTTTTGTGAGCTGTTTAATTCATTTACAAAAAAGGCTCAACCAAGTTTTTCCAGATTAAGAGAAATATGAAGCTGATGATAGTTGATATTTGGTTGGTGAGTGACAGCCAATGGGAGCCATCGTGAGGGTCCAACATGACATTCAACAAGACAGTCCGACTGACCTGTTAGCCCCTGAACGCGACAAAATTAAAAGGATTATTCTGGACTTAGACGGGCTGGGCCACAGTGAAACATGCCCCTTTACCCACAGGTCCATATTAACGAGCTTAATACAGCATCCACACATGGAGACACTGAGGGTCAGAGGCTCAGGTTCACCAGATAACCCTGCTTACAGGGGAAATTAGAGGGGATACCTGTTCACTGATAGGGCTGGTGTAGTGCAGCGGAGTAATGCCGGTCCTGCTGAAGGATTATTGTGTGGTGATGCTATCATCACAACCACTCTCCCACTGTCTATTTATAGTTCACAGAGCTCTCCCTCCCTCTCCCTTCCCCCTATCTCTCTCTGTCTCTTTCAGTCTCTCTGTCACATTCTCCATACTAGATGCCAAATGTATTCAAAGGAGAAGTTCAGAAAAAAACAGACCCTCCAGTTACTAGTTAGTGGTTTGAAACTCAGAAATGCAGCACCTGTCCACAAAGAGCTACTCTTAAGTTGATGAACTTCATGTATCCCCATATATCGCACATAAATACAAAATGTTCCACAGAGAGGATGACTTTAAATCTTGATTGTAAATCAAGAATACAGTGGATATGTAACATAAAATGAGTAAGAATAAGTGTAATGTCCTATTCAAGGGCATTTTGAGCCTGGAATTTTGGGGGGTGCTCTCTAAAAGCACGAGTCTTCTTCATTGCAGCACACAGCCACAGGTACACACCTTCATTCTCAGAGCTGTGGAGACAATCCAATGCTTATTAAGGTGTTTAGTTCAGCTTTTAACCCTTGCAGTCGCACCTCACTTGTGGAGCAGTTTATTTGAGAGCTGGAGTATTGAATGTATTTAATTTGGTCAGAGGAAAACAAACATCCTTCACTTGCACTTGGAGATCGACCTGTTATGTGGAGTGGATTTTATAAAACAAACTATGCACATAGGTTAAGTGTGGCTCTGCAACAGTTTACCAGCTGTATGCCAAAGTGATCCAGGTCATTACTGAGAGCAAAAGCCAACCACACATTTGTCTCTGTAAACCATAAAGAAAACATCACTGTTCACAGTATGGGTTTAGAAACACTACGATAGCAGACAAGATTTCAGTTGAACTGTAGGGACCTGACTTTACTTGAGGGTGTTTCGTCCCAGTGTTCAGACAGAGACAGCGAACGATGGATGCATGGCTGCTGATTCCGCCTGCCAGACGGACCGCAACGTCTGAGCTACAGGCTGGGAACACAGACCAACCCACGGCACCTTAATCTGGATTAGCTGCTAAATTAGAGGCCTGATTGCTTGTGTAATCCCGTTGACAAAGTTCCGGCAGCCCCCATGGCCACTTGACGGCGGCCAATTAGTTTTGGTCAGCCCGAGCCAGGCCAGCACAGGCCAGGCAGGCTGACTTGGCTGATTCAACAGCCATAGAGAAGATTTTACATGGAAGCTGTGAAAATGTACATATCATAGCTGTATAATGCATGATCAGAAAAGAAAATGTGACAAATGTGTGTATTTTTGTCGAAAGCTATAAAACCATCATTAATCGTTAAATTTTAAGAAAAGTAATTTAAGTTAAGTTAAATTTAGGTCCTTTTATTACCACACAGAAAGGGTTTTAATGTTAATGTAATGTCATAATCTTACTAGCATTAAGGTATAAAATAAATCACATCACACTTTTACCTATAGCCTGCTCAAATTAGAGAAACTATTTAGGATTTTTGTGAGTGAATGACACAAATCAATATTTAATACCTTTCAAGACCAGGAGATAGCCAGGTGACGGTCCAAATTTTCTAGGCCTCAAACACTTGAGTAGTTTAGAGCGGAAATCAGTATTTGGTTGGAACTGATAACAACAGATGGTTGTATATCTGAGACAATACAAAAGGCCTCAGCTAGACTCTATACACTAGACTTTGAGTCATTTTATGAGGTTTCTTTGTATTTCCCTTTTTATGTCAAATCGAATTCTGAGAGAGAATTTGTAATTATGGCTGCAAAAAAATTCCCTCCAAATTCTAGTGGAGTTATAGATTTCTAAAACAGCAATCAGTGGAAACAGTCACCTGACCGAAAGATTACTTACTTACTTTAAACCACCTCATGAGAGCACACTGTGTGGAAACGTCATGACAGCATTATAACAGATATTAATCTATACTCTTGTAGACAGACACACACGCGCACACACGTGCACACACACACAAACAAACATACGCGCGCACTCTCTCTCTCTAACACAGCAAATTACACACTGTGGATCAGGCCCAAGTGACTGCTGCAGCAGAACAGGATATGATTGTCAGTCAGTCAGTCAGTCAGTCAGTCAGTCAGTCAGTGTGTGTGTGTGTGTGTGTGTGTGTGTGTGTGTGTGTGTGTGTGTGTGTGCTCGTGTGTGTGTGTGTGTGTGTGCGTGTGTGTTCGTGCGTGTGTGCGTGCGTGCGAGTTTAAAGACAACCTGATTATGTAAAGCAGGCAGCAGAAGCCAAACAGCGAACAGCTCTCCACAGAGAACACTGTGGTCAGTTCATCCAACTCCAAACGGTTCAGGTCTCTCTAGTAGCTACAAAAAACATTTCCAACTGGATTCCGTGAGAAATCTAATAATCCCTCGACTAATTCATAAATTAACATAACTAACATATTTGTAACTTTGAGAATCGAGTCCCTCTGCTCGTGACGGCAGCTCCACTGTCTCTTACAGCAGCTGAAGGATGTCCAAACAGGGGGCACCATTACCAAATTGAATATTTCATTATATTATACCACAGTGCGTGTACCATGTGATTGCCGATTTGAAAAATCAGTTTCAATGTATGTATTATAAACTATCAGCCGCGTATTTCTACCACGTATTTGCTTTAAACAGCAAACCTGAGCGGATTAACAACAGTTTTCCAGTGTGGTTCGGCGGTACTTTGTCCCACGCAATGAAATGGTGCGTAACGGGAATTCCACGCAGCGCTTCTCGTCCTGTGAGCGCGTTTGACTGGTGTGGGCGAGCGAGAGCACTCCGTCAATTCATTGGACACGTACACGTCCCATGTCGACCGCACCGGGGGAGACTTGGCGAAGACGTTTAGCGTGCTCACATGTGGGGGCAGCGTGCGTCAAACCGTGCGTAACCTCCACATGGAGAGGCTCCGAGAAACAAGCCGCGGACATCATCACACAGCAGAGTTCAAGGCGCAGTTGGAGACACTCACCCTGTGTGGCAGATCCGTCCAGCACGGAGCTGAAGTGGAGGGTATGGTGGGAGGAAGCGGCTCTCTGGGTGTAGCTGTCGCGGTGGAAGAACGCTCACTCCCTGGCTGTAAGGATGAGAAGTTTCTGTTTCACCAAACCGACCCGATGGACCAGGAGCAGTCCAGCGTCTCCCCTGACACAGATCAATGCGAAGTCATGTACGATCAGACACTCTGGCGATGCGTTCACGTGCCGCGGAGCAGATCGTAAACACAAACAAACGAGCACTTTGCGCGTGCGAGGTCAAAACACAAGCTCAAATTGGATTTTAAATAATAAGTGCGATAAGAAGTTACATCTTATTCTAGCTTCTGGGTAGTGTAGCTACCATTTAAATATTAATTTAGCAATTCAACACAAAATCTGTTAGATTAACTATACTTACAAAATATGCGCATCCAGAATACCCCACTACATTCTCCCGTGGATATTTACACGCTAAGAAGGTCTGTGTCACTGTGTGCCTTGGTTCCCTCCTCGTGTGGATATTTATGTGACACGAATTAAAAGCCTCGTATGTCCGCACGGTCCCTGAAAGCAGCAGCGGGCTGTGTGTGACAGACATGTCGTGCGGTGACTCAGAGCTGAGTCACAGCGTCGTGTCCCGCCCACACAGCGGCGGCGGCCAATGGCGCTGGGGCGGACACGCAGAGTGTGGCGTGCAGTCACGCAGCCTCCACGGCCCGTGTGCGGGTTTAAAGGGACGGAAATCTCCATTTAAGGCAGGTGGGCGGGAACACACGCTACATCACGGAATTAATATGAACATTTAGGTACAAATATGAAGTGGGTTACATTAAGCACTGGAGAGAAACTGTGAATTAATCCTGGATTTTCATATTCCTCTCCAATAAAATAATTCAAATACATTATTTTATAGCCTAGCAAGTAATTAAAATATTCTTTCAGAGTTCACACTGTTGACACAAAGACAAAGTCCTCTGTCTTTATGACTGCTTTGGAGACGGCTATATGTTATATTTGTCTAAAGGAAACTGGTGCTGGCTCACTGGTGAACAAGTCAAGCTGGATGTTTAATGTGAATTGGGTTCTGTGGAGTTTTTGACCACTAGTAGCGCTGTGGAGCCATGTTGGATTTCCGACTTGGAAAGTAGTCGAAGAGCTATGTCTCAATTCAGGGGCCGCCTCCCTCTGAGGCTGCATTTGGGACAGCTAACCTATCCTGGATTGATTGCACTTTGGTGATTTGCTGATTTTCAAGGAGATGAGACGCGCAATGCTTAAAGTTTTAAATGTTAGTATCAGGCTTCAACTCAACCGAACAGCTAACGGTGTACATATTAAAACTTTCCCACCAATTATGGCTCTGTTGCTAAGCAACAGATGGTGGTGGGAGGTGAGACATGTTGATGATGCTAATCACAGAAAACCTTCGTAGGCAAGACCGTGTCATTTTCATTTGGCCTATGCGGCCTACGAAGAAAGCTTTCTTTTTCCTCAGGCCATGTTGACCGCAGCCTCTGAAGGCCCCTGAACTGGGACACATTGTCTCAAAATCAGTTTCAAACCTAATGCTCTCCTGTTTATTATGTGCCGTTATCAAACGATGTTGCTAACAATACTAACCTGGCGAGAGCAAAGTCCATTTCTTCATGTATGTTCCGCGTAGAGTTTAATTCAGGGGGAGTGACCACCATTTCTTAGGTGTTGTAGAACTGGATAGTTAGTTAGTATGTGTCAACCCAGTTCCCTGAGATGTTTGGATTTAAAAACCAATAATATACTTTCCATGACTTCAATGTACAGGATTATGGAGACACCATCCCTAGAGGTCCATGATGCTATAGTGGCACGATGGGTGGAGATGTAATGTAAGATCGTATAAACTCACTGTAGAGTACAGAAGTTTATCAGATTATCGCTTTTGTTCAGCTCCTCATTTTATCAGTCAGCTACAGGTTTGTCAGAATGATCTGTGCACACAAACAAACATGTCAGCACACAGTTATGTATATACAGGAAGCGCATGTGCCTGTCTGCTGATGGCTGAATTCCAACAGAGCTGGCTGAAGCTGCCATAACTGCATCCCCCCTGTTTTCTTACAACTGTGCACCTGCTTCTTCCCACATCCCACAGCTCCAACACCACCCAAAGGACTTCAGAGGATCAGGAAGATGAGGTAATTCTTGATTTACATTGACCTCTGCTGGCAGTCCAAGGAAACTGCAGCTCAAATTCCGTAATCATCAACTACTCCTTGAAGTTCAACCTGAGGGGTATAAACAATGATCCTGTTGGTTGACATGAGGAACCACTGAGTGCATTGATCCAACAGCATCTCATAGCAGATAGCTGCACCTGGAACCTCTACCTACCGCCTCTGTCAGTAACCTGTAGCTCTATCTCCACCTTCAGATTCTGCAGTCTCATTAACCTGCATCTTCTGACAGACAGGCTTAGCCCAAACCTCCACCCATAGTTTCCCTTAAGTCCTTCAGCCTTTGCCAGCAACCTGCAGCTCTGGCCTCCAACTGCTCCTCCTGATTCTGGCAAACAGATACAGGTCAAACCTCCACCCACCAGTCACTTCCAGCTCCAGTCTCCAGCCTCTTTTAACCCACTGCAGCATTCTCCTCCTCCTACAGTAGACAGCTCCTTCCACTTCATGCATCCTCCGTTCTCAACAGCGATCTTCAGCCTCTGCCAACTTCCAGGAGCTACACCTTAATCTACTGACAATCAGATGCAACTTCACCCCCACTTTTAGTCTTTGGCAGCCACCCCTTGGCCTCTACTGGCAGACAAGATGCAGCTCCACAGTATTTGTCAGCATCTCAGAAAAATTGAGAGAAATCCTCCATGGGAAAATTCACCAAATTGACATTGAGGGCTTTACTTTCATGGCAGCACAAAGACCAGATATATCTTGTCTTTTACATAAGATTCGTATAAAGTATGCACTCATTGGATTCCTCATTGAACAGTTGAGGGCCAGAGGGAGAACGTTTAGTGCTGGGCTTTGACTGACCACACCCTAGCTCTATGTTTATACCCACTGCCTCTACATTCCCATCAAGCAGCCTACATTGGACACAACATACGAGACATGGTAGATCTTCATTGTTTGTCCATACAATCAGGAACCATCCACAAATGCTGCACTGACTGTATCGGGCTCCAGTGTCACGTTGCGTCTATTAATTTGATTAAACACGTCTTTATTTAGGAATGTGCACCATAGGAGGCCAATATAAACGGAAATGATAGAGCTCATAAAAGCAGATGCTGACACGGGGCTTCTTTAAACAACAATAAAGACCACACCATTAGTTATTAATGCAGGAGCGCTCTGAGGCTGCTGCTGCTGCCACTGGAGAAATCAACTGTTTGTCCCAGTTGTCCTGTCCACCCTCACATATCCAACACTTTAAATCTGTTATAAGCAGTGCAATGCAAAGATTTCAAGTACAGTTACTTTGTGCAACTCATTGTATATTAATCAACATCACAGGTGAATAACTCACCCAGGCTACATGAGACTCATGTAAGCATGAAACAGATAAAGAGGTTCATTTCCTTTGTTTTCCCTCTGGAACTCTCTACCCAAACACATCCGGGACTGCCCCGACCTTACCATGTTCAATACTCTAATCAAAACTCACCTTTTTAGAAATGCTTTTAATGTGAATGTTTGACATGTGTTATATGTTTATATTGTGCTACTTTTTATGCTCAACTTTTAATGTTGTAAAGTGTCTTTGAGTATCATGAAAAGCGCTCTTTAAATAAAATGTATTATTATTATTATTATTATTATTATGTTGTAAAATGCTTTACATCCCGACTGAATCTAAACTATAAATATATAAGTGTTATAATATAATTAATGACTGAACTGGAATAAAAAAGACAACCCCTCGCACTCTTTCTTTGAAACCATCATAAACTGACGTGATTCCATTTTAAATGATTCCATTTCCATTTCCATGGTGTAAAATGACCTGCTCAGTCATTCGTGAAGGGTTTTATCAAACTAGTGATAATACAGCATCAGTAGACCTTGTTCATCGGTCAGGGCTACAGGGATTTTTTTCCTGCGGCAGAGAGGAGGAGCTATTGGGCTACAGTGGCACCAGAAGCTGATGGGTGATGAGGAAAGAACCATAGACTGTGAATGAAAAAAACACGAAAAAACAACTGTCAAGATATTTAATGAATTAATCACCTCTTTACATAAAGGAACATGCAATTTGAGACCAGGGTAAGGAAGTTGGCATGTCATGAGATGGACTGATGTATTCTTGGTTTCTTACGATTTGTGGACATGAATACAAATACTCAATATTACAGCCCTAGTCTTCTGTTCGGGCCCTTCTTCAAGGTTGGGTATCAAGTCAATTGTTATGGTGCTTTAAGGCCCCTATTATTTCAGTTCATATAATGTGTCTAATATAAATAAATCTACAGTTAATTTAATTACCACAAAATAACTGTCATGATGATCAGGGAACCTCTGGGCTCAGCCATGAATGTATACTTTCTTGCAGGAACATGAGCTCAGTTTAATTGTTATGATAAAGATTCAAATGGTTTCACAAACAAAGAATATAAACAAAATATAAATTATAGCATTCACCTAAACAAGAGAGGAGAAAAATACAAACATATTCCTTACAGTTTTCTCCAAAACCAGAGTCTGAAAGCTGAAAAAAGTACTTTGAATTTACTGGATTTTAAAATGTACATTGGTCCCACATGATCCAAATGTGCTCAACTGAACCAGAGTAAACAGGTTGGAACACTTCAACCCGGTTTTAACCTCTTTACACTGGCTTACAGTTTATTTTAGATTTGATTTTAAGGTTCTTTTAATTACTTACAAGGCACTTAATGGTCTGACTCCTCACTATATTGCAGATTTTTTAAATCCTCATATAACCCAGGTCACACATTGAGATCCACTGGCAGTGGAAGGAGATCCAGCAGGTGGAATCAGTAGCTTCCTTTAAATCAAGGTGTAAATGTACATTTACTTTATTACCTAATTCTAGTTTTTATTATTGTAATGGGCATTAATGTTTAGATTGTAATGTTTATATGTTTTTATGTATTTTTTTACTTGTGTGTTTTTATTTGTGAAGCAGTTTGTAACTTTGAAAAGTGCTTTATAAATGAAGATACTATTATTAATTATTAATTAAGATGAATTATTCATATATTATTTGATCAGTTACTGTAAAATCAACTGATCATGTAACGTAGAAGAAATTTCAAACACTGCAAGTCTCAGTGAACTATTGAGGCTTAGGTCTGATGCTTGTTCATTCATTGGGAGTTTGTGCGTCTGCTGGTGTGATTAGTGAAATACAGACTGGAGGTGTGGAGGAGGACGACTCCATCACATAGTGAACACATGGAGCACAGGTCTGGGTAAAACGTGGGGGAAGTGAGATCACTCTTTGTGTCTATCTCTTCAAGAAGCAAAACCTCAGTCAACATCTTCACTTCACCACAGCACACACGTTATATTGTCGTTATTCAGTGTCCCTCCGTGCGTAAAGTGGTTCGCTCCACCTGCCACCTGTCACCTGCTCTATATAAGCTGCTGCAAAGCTCTTTACGCACATCAGTGCTGTCTCCGACTCACCGCAGACATGAGCTACGGGGACCGCTACACCTCCTCGTCCTACCGGAGGCTCTTCGGGGAATCCTCCCGGTTCCCCGTCTCTCCGTCCCGCACCGGAAGCGCGTCCTCTCGGTTCCCCCCGGGGCTCAGGTCCATGGCGGCGTCCCGCAGCCACGCGTCCTCGCTCAGCCTGTACCGGAGGTCGGGACGGTCCTCCTCTTTCTCTCCGGGGCCCACCGACTCACTGGACCTGACCCAGACTTCTGTCGTCAACAACGAACTCAAAGTCATTCGAACCAACGAGAAGGAGCAGCTGCAGGTAGATTATATATAGAAATATATAGATTTATATAGAATAGTTTATAATGATGCGTCTTACAGTAAATGGTCTTTTTTTATTTTTTTATTAAAGCCTTTAAAGTATTTTAACTTGTTCTTTATAATATTATTAATTAACTTTATTTATATAGCACAATTCAAAATGAAAAATTTAAGGCAAACCATAAAAACTATTAAAAATCTAAATATTATATAAATAAACTGATCACAGTTTATAAAATAAAATGGTGTTCAACAGCTCATTCTTATAAAACGTATTATTATATTAATTTATGACCAATGACCTTCCAGTTGTGGTGTTTCAGTCTTTCAGTATCAGGCCTTGTATAGTCATTTTACATTTCCCTATGTAGAGCACTAAATAAATCCAGATGTAAACAAGCATTATACCCCTCTCATAACCTCATTCTGAATTTAAGCCCTTTATCAATAAAATAATTCAGACACATTTATCGTAAAGAAAGAACCAGCAATTGTATTTACTTATAATAAGGTGACCTGGCCTTTTGATCTCTTAATAGACTTGTTACTTTAATCCCCCTGAATCTGATGCTTTTTTTGCCCTCAATTCAGCACACCTTTATAAACATAGCCATAAAAATCACGACGCTAATCAGACATCTGACAAAACATCTGAAGCATCTGAATAACTCAGGGTCCACTGACTTAAGAGTTGACTTAAAAGTTGAGTTTGACAAGGCAGCATGGTGACACCTTCTGTGTGATACAGGCAAAAGCTCAAGAACACGGCTGCAACCATTATTTTAATGGCGGATTAATCTGACATTACTTGATTAATTATTTAATCTATAAAATGCCACAACATAGGACAACCCAGTTTCTCAGATTCCAAGCTGACATCTTGAAATGTGTTATTTTGCTCATGTAACAGTCCAAATCCCAAAGATGTTTATGTTTACAATAATTAAGAATGAATTATAATATGAAGAATGAAATGTTGCATCACAATGGCGGCTGTGTTTTTACGACTCAGCCATTATGTGTGGTATATAATGTGATTGTGGTGTGATTCTCCTCCAAAAACTGTATTTGGACCAAAAGTACCAGGAAGTTTTTTGTCTCAGGAACGTTTTTAAAGGAACTAAAAGGTTCCTTTAAGTGCTACCAACGATGTCATATCTGTAAATGTTTCATTATGTTTTGAGAACCCAGGTGGCAGGAAGACAAACAGTGGATGTGTTTTTAATACCCATGTGTGGGGATGTCACCTACATTTCATGTTTCATACCAAAGAGGTGAGAGAGGCGGGAGATGTACTTTCGATTTATCCCTTTATTCTTAAAGACAAGTTTGACCTTGTGGACAAGCTAAACACCTTTTGAGTTTTTATGACAACTGAAGGCTACCACAGGTTGGAAGGGGAGGGTGAGGTGAGCGTGTTCAGCTGCAACATGTAACTCCACCACTAGATGTCACTGAATTCTACACACTGAACCTTTAATACACTTTCAATTTTGATGAGACATGAGATATTACAATGAGTGCATTTGGAAGGTTGGATGTTTATGTTATTACATGCAGGAGATTTTAAATGAATCAGCACCTGTGGTTAGAAGCCTTCCTGGTATTTTAATCCAAAAGTAAAATATTGTGGGATTATAAACAAGCCTTTATCCTGTTGCACAGGGTCTGAACGATCGCTTCGCCATGTTCATCGATAAAGTGCGTCACCTGGAGCAGCAGAATAAAGTGCTGGAGACGGAGCTGTTGACCCTGCGGCAGAAGCAGAACGAGCCGTCCCGCGTCGCTCACGTCTACCAGCAGGAGATGAGGGACATGCGGTCACAGCTGGACGACTTGAGCAGGGAAAGGAACCATATCCTGATCGAGAGGAACAACATAGAGGACGAGCTACAGGTAAAACCACTGGGCAGTGGTAATGATAATGTATGTCTGATGCATGTGAGGAATTTTGTTGACAACATTATCCTAAATCTCATTATTTCATCTTCATCATCTCATTTCTCAAATCAAAAATGAGCTGCGGAGTCATGTGGATATGCTTTTTATTTCAAATCTTACTTGTCCATTAACTCACCTCTCTCTCTCTCATTTCACTATCAGAAACTCAATGTGAAGTTTGATGAGGAGGTGATCGCACGGGAGGAAGCAGAGCAGACCTTGAAGTCTTTCAGGAAGGACGTGGATGACGCTGCAGTCATTCGCCTGGACCTGGAACGCCGGGTGGAGTCGCTGGCGGACGAAATCACCTTCCTGAGGAAGGTGCACGACGAGGAGATCCAGGAGCTGAGCAACTTGATGGAGTCACAGCAGGTCTCCGTGGAGCTGGAGGTCGCCAAACCGGACCTCACCTCAGCTCTGAAGGAGATCCGCAACCAGTACGAGTCCATCGCCTCCAGGAACCTGCACTCGGCCGAGGAGTGGTACAAGAGCAAGTTTGCCAGCCTCAACGAGCAGGCGACCAGGAGCAACGAGGCCATGAGGGCTAGCAGGGAGGAGATCAACGAGTTCAGGAGGCAGCTGCAGTCCAAGACCATCGAGATCGAGACCCTGAGGGGCACCAACGAGTCTCTGGAGAGGCAGATCGCAGAGATGGAGGATGGACACAATGCTGAAGTCTCATCCATGCAGGCAAGCAATTACAGTCATTAAAAACTATAGTGGACCTACAGTATGTTGGCATTTATGTTGTTATTAGCATTACTGTGCCCTTGTCTCCTACATCTCTCAGGGAAATGGAAGATTTTAGTCCCCAAGCACACTCATTTCTGCACGTTTCATTTACAAGAAGCAGTTCCACTCAGAACATTAATTCCCTTTCATGACAGTTATCATGAGATTGCATCACTCTTTCCGGGACTCTTTTATAAACATTACTTAAGTGCAGACTTGTGAATTAAAGCCTTGATGGGGAAAAAGGAAAGTCATTTGCTCTCAGTCACCTGCTTTCAGGCTGCATGGAGGTCAGTTCTGTCTGTAGAGTAATAGGATTGGAAGCCAGCAGATCTCATGGTCCTGAATTATGCCACAGCTTGAGTAAAGCTGTTTGCTAACTGCACACAGCAGGCGGTCCCAAACCTTTCAATGTCAAGTCTGAGTAGGAGCAAGGAAGACAACATACTGGCGATGTTATCATTAAAACCATCAATCATACGCCCTGTGATGGCAGTTCTTCTGCCAACCTCTTAGATAGCAGAAGTTTGAGCCACTAATTAAACTGCAATAAAGGCTGTTTGTTGAAGAGTTGATGGATCAAAAAGCTGAAGGTGAAATTGTGAAATCAGTGATATTTGAGTGTAATCCTGCCATAATCACCACTCAGTCACATAGGCAAGTAGTTTCATAATTGCTTATTGATAGATGGTTTGATGAATTTCCTCTTAATCTCAGCATCTATAGCTGTAGATGAGACGGTTGATAGCATTCTCTTGTCTGTATGATAAATAAATATGAAGTTACAGACAGGAGCTTTGCTAAACATAAAGGCTGGAAACCTATTACTTATTAGTAGGCATAGTATGACTTACTAATCATTTGTAAGTATACATTATTTATGACTAAACTTTATCATTGCCTATTACCTATTATTACTTACTTATCATTAATAAGTATATTATTACTTATTACTGAGCTTTAGAGTTGACAGTAGACTGATTTTTGACTTGAACAGAGCAATGCTAGCTCTTCCTCCTTGTCCATCTTTATGCTAAGCTAACTGCCTGCAGCTAGATAGGAAAGAGAAAAAGAAAAAGCAGGAAGAAAGAAAAAAGTGCAGAGTTTAATTAATGGGCAAATCGCTAATCAGAATAGATTATATAATGTGTCAGCATTAGCGCTGGTAGTTCCATAAAAAAGAAAGAAAACAAATTTTCAAAAAACTCCTCAAATATGAACTATTTATTTAACAGCAAACAGCAGAAACAGCAAATTCTCAGATCGAATGTCAGCAGTGAGGCTTCCTACTAAAAGGTGATAAACTATACTTATGAAATAATAATGGGGAATTTGAATTTAAAAAATCCTGTCTGTAATATGAACCTGTTTAAAATACAGTTATGACTCTCACCTCAATGTTTGACAACTCAGAGTCAGAGATCAACGGATTCAAGTTCAAGGTCTGAAGAAGACACGAAACAGTTCTTAGTCAATCAATGGTGCGTGTCTATCAGATTAACCTCTGACCTGCTAATTCGGATAAAGGAAGGCCATCTGCTTTCACTGGCTCTTTAGAGAGGCTAAAGCTCCAAAAGGATTCTTTATTCCCTTTGAGGAAATCATGCCGCTGGAAAATCAGTACCGTGGTATAGATCCATGCACATGCTAAGTAAATTCATTGAGAAAACTGCTGATAATGTCCTTGCTTTTCTCTCGTCTGAATCCATTGTCATTTCCATTGTAACAGGACACGATTGGCCATCTGGACACTGAGCTGAGGAACCTGAAGGGTGAGATGGCCCAGCACCTGAGGGAGTACCAGGACCTGCTCAATGTCAAGATGGCCCTGGACATAGAGATCGCTGCCTACAGGTGCTGAGAGGATAAAAAGGACAAACCCAACAAAAGATGACTTTCTCTTGACTAGTGGACACCATTAAAAAATGTATCTTGAAGCATTTGTGGGACGTGTAATGTCTGCATGTCCACTCTGACATTTTGTTTCTCTCGGTCCCACAAGGAAACTGCTGGAGGGGGAGGAGACTCACTTTAACTCAGGGGTGTCTTTCGGTGCTGCCAGCTTCAACTATCAGCCTCGAGCCTCCGCCAGCTCCTCCAGGAGCAGCCAGAGGGAGAAAGAAGGAGGCACGAAGGAAAGCTTCAAGGAGATCAGCGAGGACAAAGATGAAGCAGACATCAACTCCAACAACTGAGCACAAACACAGACAGATAGATAGATAGATAGACAGACAGGGAATTCTGGAAGACGTTTGAAGACGTATTCATTTTATGTATAGTGAGTTTAGAGTTAATAAAAGAACCATTTCTACAAATGTTGTGTGACTTAGAGGTGAAAATCTGTATTTTGGGTGATAATCAATATCCTTTAGTTGACATCTTTCCTGGGTCATAGGTCTCAGTGCTTAGATGATCTTTGGACTCTAAAATTATCAAACTTTTTAAAAATAAACTTTGTTCCACTCCACATTAAACAAAAGAAGCCAACCTGGAAACATTTGAAACAAATCTGCTCGAAAGGTCTCCAGAGATTAACACTTTTCAAATATTGTACAATAGTAAATGTGTGAGCAAGTATTGAATATGGATGAATTTGCATTTACTGCTGTGTTACATTGCACTGACACCTGTGTGTCAGGTAAGAAAAATGCCCATAGTGTTTATCAAGGGAAGACACTTAATGTTAGTGTAGTTCTCTGTTGTAGCAGTGTACTGTCATTTTAAAGCCCCTTGGACACAGAGTTCAAAGAAAGGACACCATCTGCTCTTTTTCTTTGTTTTGTCTCGTTACAAAGTGTAAAAGTTTCCCTGGTCTGAACATAAGCTACAGAGCTGTATGGTGGAAAAAGCTATGGTGCCAGAAAAAAATTGTTTAGTACAATGAATACAATGCTTCAGTAGGAAAACTGGAATGTTACTTACTGTTGTTTTTAGTGGAACTGAACAATGCAATTAATAAAATAATCTGGCTAACAAGCTGCTTTCCTTTTTTTTTATATCCACATCAACATATTCACACATAGAGGAAGACATAAAGCTGCCTCCAGTTAGATGTTTATGTCCATTAGCGGAAGAACCTCGGACCATTAACAAACTGCAGAACTCATACAAGACAGCAAGATATTTAGCAACTGCATAAAAAATGTAGGGAGGCTGTTATCACACATTTTAAGTTCTCAACCAGTCAGGGAGGAATCCCTGTCCAACGTGTCCTGATAGGAAGTCTCGTGATAGGAAGTTATTTAGCATTCATGAAATAAACACTATTTATTAATAATCTAAATGTTTTTATTGCCAAGAACCAGGGACTCTTCCCATTAAAGTTTCTAACCCACCGCTGTGAAACAGCAACATGGATGAACGAGGAAACCCTTTCTTAGTTGTGCAGTCATTTATTCATTCAAACTGACAAAACCAAGTAAGAAAACAATTTTTTAACAAATCTTACCAAAAACCTCTGCATACAAACACCCTTTAAATAAATGCTTTAGTGCTCAGATGAGCAGGACTGAAAGCTGGCTTCATCGTGTCTGTTGCATTCATTTACATCAGTTGACACTTCATATAAAAGTTAACAGCTCTTAAATTAAATGTGTAAATCAACCAGAAACAAGCTGGAAAAGACGATGTGCAGATCTGAGCTCTGAATATCAAAATTTTACACACAAACACAAACCTTTGGTAGTGGTAGTTTGAATTTTCAAGCCCTTTGAATCAGTAGTATCTGAAATCACAGTCAATCAGTCATTAAATACAAAAGTGAGAAATGGGTCCCTGGTTTCATAGAAAATGAGGCAGCTTGTATCGGCTTCACAGGCACTGTCTGAGTTTCACTTTCTATTCACAGAAGTCATGCGCAGTTTGGCTACAGCAGAAGTCACGTTCTGTAGAGTGGAAGCCCACTAAACGCCACCTAAAGACACCTTGGCAGTAGGAAGAGGAATTTCCACTCGTCGGGTTGGAGTTACTCATTTTGACATGCTGGCCCTTAAGTAGGTCAAATGTATGTACCCGTCCTCCTGAGAGATGAACATTTGATGCTACAGTGAGAAATTTTGATATATCAAACAGTTGATATATTTTCATTCCAGACCATTCAAGAAAACCATGTTTGGATATATTAGGCTTTCACATCCAAGATGGCCGCGAGGCAGGTATAATGCAAAGGTAGACACTTCACTCCACATGATAACAAAGAGCCAGATGAAAAGAATCACAATCTCATGGTCAGGAGTGGGCGGGCAGGATCAGGCCAAACTGCAGCACCAGCAGACCGTCCTGGAGCAAAATGGAAACCAGAACAATAAGATTACTCATTGGGATCAGTATTCATGACATTCTAAAGAAATCTCCTTCATACAAAGTGATTTGTTGATTTGTGTGATTCGGGTTCTTACTTGCAGCGCTGCATCGCCCACGGTGCTCTGCACGTCTTTGAGTGACTGGGAGGGATCCAGGAGGTGATCGCCACAAACCACGTCCACCTGCAGGAGAATCAGAGCCAGTTCTTTGAGCCCAGAGAGAACTCTGTGTGTGTGTGTGTGCGTGCGTGCGTGCGTGCGTGCGTGCGTGCGTGCGTGCGCGTGTCTAGATGGTTTTACCATAGAACACACAACTTTGAATTTCTGGACGGACAAACTATGAGTGCTTGATAATGTGGATTAGTTTGGATTTGACCAGAATCATTTAACCGACCAAAACACTGAACAAACAGGAAATGCCTTGGAGACCTATGATAAACTGGATGAAGATGATGGGTAAACTAAAGCTTAGTTCACAATATATTTTCAGCCCGACTCCACAGAAAGTTCTGGAGGCTGTCACTCGGACATTTGCGTCCACACATACAGCCCCTCAGCAGAATGTCCGGAGGTTCTCTGGAGTTCAGTGCATGTCTGAAAACAACTTAAGTTTGGGGAACAGACATACTACTACCCCACTACCCCCCTATAAGAAGTCTGTTGTGTGGTGTGAACTCAACAACTGCAAGACTTTTGATCACAAGACAGAAAGTCATGTAGTGTGAACTGCATAGCGATCGGAGAACTTTGAAAGTCACGGTTTAAACTGCAGGTTAAAGTGTTAAAATCTAAAGGTAGACATTGTATTACTCTTGTGACCTCTGCTGCAATGAACAGTGACCCTGGGCTGATCTTTGTCCGTCCTCTCGAGGTTTGTCCAGACAGGTGAGCCCTGAAGGAAAGCTGCTAATCCTCATCCACGTGTTTCTAAATACAAAATACACCAACTCCTGAACTCTGCCTCTGGTAAACTGATCACACATAGACATCCCTCTTTGTCTGAAGAAAGGAGGACACTTCTGGACCTGACACCGATATTTTTGACCCTGAGCGTCCTCTGACAGCCTGCCCCCTGCTCTGAGACAGACATGCGGTATCACTGCACTAACAATTTGATTATAATCAGATTACGGTTGTCTGTTGCCCTTTAGATGTAGGTAGCCTGCTGAGTTTTGAACTGAGCAGGTGACTCCTCTGTGTTGGGACAGTTAAATGAGGTTGAAAAGTTTGTATCACAGAGTTCATTTCCTTTACTGTTTCCTCTATTTCACTGCCAGCTTCAGACCACGTGTCACCCTGGTCAGGAGGATCATGCAGGAGGGTCAGCTGACACAGGGCCGATGTGGATTTGTGGAACACGAATAACGCAGAGACCGTGCCACATGTTTCAATAAGGTTAAGACAAGGCTGAGTGTTGCTATAATTTAGTGGCAAACAAGTCCCCAGCATGATCGTTTTATGTCTCAGACATTTTCAGTTATCCTGCCTTCATCAGGATGGTGTATTATTCCAACAATTAGTCATGTGACTTAGGTAACCCTTTCGATAGTATATATGGTGCTATTGCAGTAATCAGTACATATATATTTCTTAATTAAAATAAACTACTGCACAAACTATAACAAATTCTAAAATCTGCAGCCGCTCGTCATTTGACAAGTCAGATGACACACAACAAACCCTGACTGCATTAAACACACACACAAACAGATGTAGACGTCAGGGTACGGTAGCTTAGATTTGTTAATCGAGAGACATGTGATTCAAATTCTACTATTCTGGGAGCTGATGTTAACCAAAGACAAACTGAGACATGTCAATGTGTGCCTGTGTGTGTTGTAGATTTGGTTTTAAATGGCTAAAATTGCCACCACTTTACACTTTACAAAATCCTTAATGATGAGTTAAAACATCTGCTATTCTACTAAAAACATGAATGGATCTACATCTACAGTGTGATTGGCAGGTTTCTATCTCCACATCCTGTGAGTCAGACGGTCATTCAGGTCACTTACGACACAAGCTACATGACAGGAACACCTTTGAACATGTCTGAAGCCGCTGTGCTATTTTGAGTGTGCTCAATGTGCACACCTTCATTAAAGTGCGATGCCAACTTCCTTCTGCTGTCCTACTTCCAAGTTGGTCCAAAGCGTGAATCAGGATCAACACTGTGGTCATGTCACTGTGTTGACCGATTAGCTGTAAGCCTGGCAGACTCACCAGGCAAGTTGGGCTAAGCTCCATCTTCCTCCTGATGAACAGCTCCACGTGCCGGATGGTGGCCTCACCCGACACACGAACATACCGCCTCTCCAACGGCTACACAGGAACAGGGTAGAATACACTGTATCAAAGTCTTTCATACAAAAAATATAGAATATTCAGGAAAAGCCAGGGTGTAGCTTACACTATAAACTTTTCTGAGTTATCATCCACCTTGTCCTTATTTTATCTGTTACAGTGCATCATAATAATAGTAACAACAAAGATAATAATACAAAAAATAATAACTCTTATAAGACTTGATAAATATTAAAGTTTGAGGTTGTTACCTTATAGCCAATAATGCCCTCTTCAGCCCTGAGAACAAAACAAGAGTAGATGTAAGTACATTTATTTGGTACCGAGCAAAAACACACGGTGTAAGACAACAGCATCATCTGGTGACATGTCTGAGTAACTGCATGGTAAATTCATTCATGTCTGCAAACTGGTCTTCTTCTTCTAAGTAGAAGAAATGCTCGCTAGGAGTAAAACTCAGGTCAGTTGGTCTTATTTACGTCTACAGGCCAAAAGCAAAGCACCGAACTTTAAAAATACAGTGATCGCCAAACTATAAAATGATTTACACCTGCAACACAAGGCACCAATACACCAATTAACCTGCAGGTTTTTGTTTCACTATGATTGTAATGGTACTGAGGTTCACCGAGAACCTGTGAGTATATATTTTTTTTAATGGGAGATAAGGTACACAATATGAGTAGGGGTTCATGAGTATCAGGGCCTTTTAATGACAAACCATTCGACCAGGTCATAGCAGTAAATACACCTGTTTAATTCAAAACTGCTGCTGATTACCAATGGCTGCTTTTTTATTAGCAGTTCCACATTCCTGATATTCTGTATGTTCACTCATTTGCTTGGTGGTTCAGGTAAGAACGCATACAAATTTGGTGCAGATCCAAATCAGGGGGAGAGTATAGGAATTTCTTTTCACTTTCTTTTTCAACATTTTCGTAGATTTCTCAAATTGGTGTAGATCCAAATAAAAATCTGGACCTAATGAATTAAAATGTTTCATAAGGCTCTGCTGGGGCTTAGTGGATGTCTGTGCTCTACTGAGTGCCATCTTAGTTAATGCAATAATACATATTCCCGGTGAGACGAGGGAAATGTCATGATATATTTAGAAAGCAAGTGGTCAACCGCAGATCTTTTTTGGCTGTTTTGTAAGATCTTTGAATTGAATATTAATGCACTGAATGAAAAGAGGCAAAGTACCTACAGCTCTGTGTCATTGCTGGATTAAGAGCTGTCCAATGAGATCCTTACCCAACGAAGTCCAGCAGCAGAGACACATCCAGCTCAGGAGGAATGGTGAACACAGACTGAGGAGTGTTATCTCTCCTCTGCCTCTTCACCACAACAGGAGCTGGAGAGGTGATCACCACTGCAAACAAGAGATGAGAAAACAGAGGAGACGCTTGAGTGACCAACTCTGAAGTTTTTGTTATGGTTGTGCTAAAAATCTCCATCTTTGGATTTTCAGTTTAAGGATTCTCCGATTTAATGTCAAAGAAATGTTATTAGGATTGTGCCAAATTATAGCAGAGGTTCTCTCAAGACCCTTTTCACACAGAGCAGGTATAGACTGTACTCTTTACAATATTATTCACAGAGACCTAACATCCCCACATGAGCAACATCTTTCTAACTGTGGTGAGGAAAAACACACTCAAAGAGAGGGTGCAGGGGAGAGAGAAATAATTTATAGATGTAGAAGAGTACTGAAAACTACTGAACACATTTCCACAAAAGGATGGTGGAAGGATGCAGTATAAGTCAGGGAAAAACATATTCAATTGTGGTGTGCATCTGGATCATGCTGCGGCCCCATGATTTTTCCCCCCACTTTGTTTAACATAGCAAGATAGGGTGTTTTTCAACCTTTTCCCCAGGGAATAATTCATGGATCGTGATGACATTTTTTTTTCATTCAGTTTATTTATGAATTCACTACAACTATCACTACAAAATCATTCTGACCCCAATTTGATATTTTCTCCTCTAAAATGAATAAAGAGTCAAAGTGATCAAAAGTTTTCCTCTGACCTTGAAAAGATTTGTTCACCACTGATCTCAGTCTGACAAAACAAAATGTGTTTCAGTGTTCAACCTGTTTACTGAAACTTTTAAAGCAATTGTTTTACCTGGTTTAGGCACCTCCATCCCTCTCTCTTTGTAGAAGTTACACATCTGTTCTCGTTCATCTGTAGAGAGAAAAGAAAAGACATTAAACACATCAGTTATATCAAATGCATCTAAATATATATATATATACATAAAATATATATACAACAAAACAGTCACACCTTGTGAAATATCCCTAAAATGTCAAAAGATTCAAATTGCATTTGTGCAAAAAGTGTTTAGGTTTGTATATCTAAATAAAATGAAGAGAAGACTCCCATTCTTAAGAAGCTCAACATGAGATGAATTTCCCAAAATTATAAAGATCCACAAACACAGTGCAAAAATCACACAAGAGTTTTAAAAGATGAAAACTATCCCCGACCAAGCAAGTTGCTGATTTTAATCCAATTAAAAAAAGTTATATTTTAAAGTGAAAAGTAAAGCAACAGAACTCGTCGAGCAAAGAGCAACTGGAAACAATCACTTGGGAACAGCAGCAGAATCTCTCTACAGATTTGTGTCATACCCAGGAGGACCCAGGAGCAGACAATACAATATTAATATTTAAAACATTTTAAAAACAAAAACTCATTAATGCAGGAACTGAATTTCGTTGCAGTTGGTTGCTATGCATGATGTGAAAAGAGAAATGTTTGACTAATAAAACTCTTATCAAAGATCCATACAATCAGTTTGGGTCAAAATTGTGTTAAATGGACAGGACTTTTCATACCTTGACATTTTTGTGATATTAACCGGTGTACTGTTTTGTAATACACTGTACATGCACTTACACTCCTCCAGGTAGGGAATCATTTTGTAAACAATGTCCTGCAGTTGTCTGTCAGGCCTGTGGGAGAAGAAAGCATTTGGGGCTAAATAGACTGCTTTGCTATAGACCTGAGTGGCAGCAGATGAACAGTCGAAATATCCTAAATATCACCCGGTTCAGGTGCAATAGGAGTAAAGACAATTTTTTCCCCGTGCAATAAATTTACTGAACTTGCACATGTAATTTAAATATTTGATTAAGTTCTTTTTTATATTTAGCATTTATTTCTGACTTTTAGACGCATCACATGACATTTCTGGGATAATTTATGTACTTTTTGTTTGTATCCATGCTGCTCTGTAAGCCAGGTTTCCCATCTGGGAAAATAAAGTAAACTTGAACTTAAATTTAAATTGCAGAATTCTCTGTGTCAAACTTTAACCAAGAAAACTAATGTATCTCAGTTTCAAGAATGTGTTTTCCTACCATTTGCTCTCTGACTAACTGTCAAAAACCCTGATAATCTGACAGCCACTTGCTGATTTAGCAGGTTTAACAGAGGATGGTAAAAGTCATCAAACATCAAGAATGAGCACCTACCTGATGTTGTAAAGGGGTTGACTTTGATGGACCACAATGTTGCATGTGGGACACCTGCTGTTGTAGAAGAAGTGCTTCACGATGCAGCTTTTGCAAACTGAGAAAAAGTAAAACCTCAAATATAAGGCAGGAGGTCAGGTATGTGATACAGTCAAACTAATATGGACTTTTGAGGCTGATATAAATATTAATATGTGAATATATTTAAGCTGATATTCATATTTATAACAATACAGAAACATGTCAGATAAAGATCCCTGAAAAGAATAGTGATTAAATCATACAATGAGCAGGAAGTTTTTCAGTTGACAATGACACATGTCAGTTGCTTCTATGGGACAAAGTTCAATGTTGGAGCCCATCGGCTATTGTCTGGCAGTGAATAAGCCTCTAGGGGCAACAGCCAATATTTTGGGGCTTCTGCTGTAGACAGCAGATATCTGGGCCAAGACTCAATCTTCTGTTCACCATACACTGTTTACAGTCTGATGAGTTTCTGTTATCACATGAGTCTAACATTTATCCACACAAAACACAAACAGCAATACTTCTTGTAAGTGTTTTAGGTTTTAACATTTTTGCTCATCTGAATTAAGAGCTATCAGCGTATGCATGCAGATAAATTAAAAAGCCAATAGCAGGAGCATTTCGGTCAATGTGATCTGCCTCTTTTGCTCTTCATGTGGACGCATTACCAGCGGGCAACAAAGGGCTGCTCACAAGTGATCGGTCAAAGTGGAAACGGAGACCAGAAGGCTTCCTGCTCCAAAATGTTGCCCCTCACCTACAGATTCTGCATATTCACATGTAAAATATGTTCATAGAGATAAGACCAGGTTGAATTTGATTATATATTTGGCTCTGATAGTCAGTTTTCTTCTTAATCAATGGCAAAATTATATACATATGCATATAAAGATTTATCTGTAATACGATGATATTGGCCAACAACACATTATTCCAACCAGTTTATCAGCTAGTGTCTTGAATACAGTCTTGTTTGATTCTGGCATATGTTGGACATCGTGTCAGGGGTTAAATGCATCAGTTCAGACCAATATATTACATCATTACCCTATGTGTTCCATCTTTCTTACTAAAGGTTAGATTTGTATGTATGTTTTTTTGCACTCAGTGTTGAAAGACACATATTAAATTAGTTCAGGTGGAATCACTTGAATCTTCTTACAGTCTCTCTGAGGACTCCAGGATCTAGATGACACCTGTGTTGTAACTTACATGTGTGCAGACACTCTGTGATGGTGGTGGCGTCGATGAGGAAGCCGCAGCACAGGGCACAGCGGATGTATGGATAGAACTGGTTGAGGGGGAGCTTTGGCTGTGGAGACATGAACATCCACAGTGAAGAGACACAGCTTAGAAATATCCAGGAGCCTGCATTTAGGCTTGGTCACATGATTTAAGGGCTGGTTCAAAAAACTGGATGAAAAGTAACAGCACTTTCTCACAAAGTCAGACTCAGGAAGACAGGACATAGTGCTGGATTTAGTACAAACAGCAACCAGCATAAAGAGAGCAGGAAGAGAAATGACATTCATTGGGATTTCCTCTCACATTGGTGTGGATGGAAATGAGCTGGCAGACAAAAATGCAACAGATGCAAAAAGGAAAGTGAAACGAGTATGGCTATCAAATAAAGCAACGCCGAAATGAAAAGGCATAATCAAAGACATGCAAAATAAATGCCAAGAGCTGTGGGATTAGGAAATGAGAGCTGGTATGACTACATCATTCACAGGGGCGTAGAGGAAATGAGAGGAAGCAACAGAAGAAGCAGGAGGAGGACATCATATCTAGAATGAGTGGTTGTTACACTGTCCCAGATACCGGCCGCAGACACATTCAGTGCAAGGCACAGTCCAGAGTAATCAACAGGTATCAGAGGTTCAGCTGATGTAGGGTGCGGGGCTGTGTTCCGGTTTTTAGAAAGCACGGAAATTAGAAAAAGAATCGAATCCAGTTAGATTTAACAGATGTTCTGGAGTTCACTCGTTTCCGGAAGGTGGCAGAAATGCACCTGGAAGTAGTTTGCCAACCGCCATTAAAGCACAGAAGAAGGAGAGCACTTTTTAGTTTGTGTTTCAGTGCGTGTGTCAGTTCAGCGAGCAGGACGGGACATCAACATCCAACTATGAGGAAAGCAACAGGAACAGGAAGTCCAGTGATAAACGTACCTCGGTCTCTGAATCGCTGTCTGATATGTGCGTGGACCCTTCATGACTCCTGTGACCATACGGAGGTGATGACATTCCCAACGACAACAACTTCCTTCACCTTTCAGCTACGAGGACAAAATGTCAAATTCAAAACTTTCTTCTGAAGTAGAGCATGTCTCTAGACGTCAGAGATGTTATCAGTTGCCGGTGAGTTAGCAACACTTGGCTAGCTGACTACGGTTAGCTTACTCTGTTAAATACTACCGACACGAAAGCGTTTCCGTTTGAAGCTAATGTTAAAGTTTAGGTTGACAAAGTTAAAAGCCTGTTTCCTTGCTATCATCACCTTTAACCACTTTCCCGGTATCAAGTCACTCCCTACTTTGATCTACTTTGTTGTCTTCACTCACGTTAGCCACCGTTTCCCTCTCGTGTTTCTCGAGCGGCAACAACAATGACACTTCCTTCTTGGACCCTTCAGAATAAAAGCGACTGTAAGGAGAAAAAACGAATGAAACGGATGTCAAGATACATCCTTAGTGTGACGCTGTCCTTTGATTTGTATTAAGTTAAATAATTACTGGCCAAAAAGATTTGCAATAGCGTATAACAGAGGGAATAATAAAAAACAGAGTCCAGCGATATGGTGGTTTGAATTTGACAAAAAATGTGTGAATGAAAGAATGTGGAGACACTCTAGGGATAAAATCTGCAGCATAAAATCTAGGAAATTCAATATCTCAGTAATTCCACACACGGTTGACAGATGCCATACGTTTATTTTGAAGACACAATGACGTATTTTCCGGGAAACAAACTAATGGATAAGAAGATTCTACTTGGATTTTATCAGCAGGGGGCGCTGTAAACATATAAATGCAGCCAGGGCAATAGGACTTTATTTATTGATGAGCAGAAGTCATCCCTTTGTTTCTCTTGATTTATTTTCGTGAAAAAAAACATTGAGATGGTTGAAAATGGATAACGTAAATTCCATCTTTCAGCACAGCCATAGCACAACATAGCATAGCATAACAATCTGGAAATACATCAATTGAATATATTCTCATTACAAGGCTGCAGAAGGACCAATCACGTTTGGACCACAATTCACAGATCGACATGTCAAAAAGATTCTTCACACGAGGACACAATATATTCCCACTGTGTGTTACTGTGTCAAAAGGGCTTTGAGAAGTAGTTTACATTCAGGGCAGAGTTTCTGAGAAAAAAGCACAAAAAATAGAGCTCTATAGAGTTAAACTCGCTTTTGTTACTGTGGCAGCATCACAAGACGGGCCATACTGAGTTGTGATATCTTGCAGTGTCACGGCCACCAGAGTTCGGACATCCCCATTCTTAGCATGTCTGAGCAGCACATACCTTCCATCATTATCTCAAGGCACTTTACATAGAAGGTCAAGACCTCAAAAATCATAGAGAAACCCAACAGTTCCCACAATGAGCAGCACTTTGACGACTGTGGAGAGAAAAAAACTCTCATTAACTGGAAGAAACCTCTAGAACCAGACTCAATGTGGGTGGCCATCTGCCTCGACCCGGCTGCGGTGAGCAGAGAAAAATGCGGAGAGGAGAGATGGAAAAGAGGGGCGAGAAGAGAGAGAGAGAGGAGGAGAGAGAGGAGAGAGAGACCAGGAACTATTGTGTAACCATCATGTTTCAGCTCTGACTGGTTGTTATAATGAAAACCATAAGAGTGATAAGGATGTAAAGATGTTATTAATGATAGCAGCAACAATTCATATAATAATAATATAATAGTTGTTGTCTGAATCCAGGAGCTCTGGAGTCAGAGAGAGAGAGAGAGAGAGAGAGAGAGAGAGAGAGAATTGACATGTACTCATTGTTTATATCATATTATACATGAAATAATCTCAAGCATTACAGTGGTTTTGACACTGCAGCTGATGAAACGTGTCTCTTTGCATGGGTGGTCACAGGAGCCGCCAAGTATTGCATAGTTTATATTTTGGACCTGAAACCTCAGTTTTCTATAATGGTGATGCTGTAACTATGTGCAGTGGTTACAGGTGCTGTGAACGGACATAGATAAGCTGGCTAATGGTTGTGATGAAGCTTTTCTCAAATTCATCATGGTATTATCCTGTTTTATGGATTTATCCACATAAAATCCTGCCAGGAGTATTTAGCTTTACAATCATGGTCTGGCTACTTTCACGGCCACTTTCATTATAATATGTAAGGAGTTGAAATGAGCGCATCTTAATGTATAACTCTTAACCAGCTTTCAAAGTTTGGTCTAAAGAAACTACAAACATAAATAGACGAAGGCTGTTGTTAGAATGAAAGAGATCCCTTGGGTACAGAATGAACAGATGGTGTAACATCATCTTTCAGTTTAGTGACCTTCTACTTAGTAAAGGCAGGTAAAACAGTCGATAAGCTTGTGCTGGTCTTTCTGTGAATGAGAATAGAAAGTTAACTTGTCCCTGATATCTGGGGCTTGTTGCAGTTAAATATTTACTTATGAGAGATTTTCTTTGTGAAGAGCTGTGGACTACTTTCTATCTGCCAGAGGATGTGTCTCTGGGGATATACACTTGAACTTATCACACTGCGTTGTCAGCTTTTCAACTGATCCAAGTTTCTCTGAAAGTCCTGCAGTTTGTCCTCGTCAATAATGTAACACTGGGATCCTTGAACAACCTTTCATGACACAATCATTGCGATCTTCTGCAAAAATCCTGATGTCATGACCCAAGAGGGAATTTCCAGATGTCTTCTCATCGTGTGTAATAGTCTTATCTGTACAATCACTTTGCACTTGTTCTGGGGACATTGTTCTCAAAGATGACATGACTTGATTTAGACTGTTTGCTTCAGGTTTCTCCCAGAACCTGTACGAGAAATATCTTCTGAGATTGTTTATGCAGATTGCATCTCAGGAAGAACATCTGGGACGTAGACTGTACACGGCTGACCTTCTGATCCAACAGGGCATCTACTTACCTGGCTGCAATTTTACAGGCCGTGAGGTGGATTGAGGTCATTAAACCTAAGAAAATAAAGTGTGTAATGCTCCTCATTTAAATTTGAGAATATGGAGATTGTTGTTGGACTTGGTGAGGCAAGATACTCAGGAGTGAAGGGAAATTAAGTTGCTGATGAAATTGCTACAAACCTTCTCAAAGGAATCTACTGATCTGAAGATTTCGTCTGGAAAACCAGTGTTTTGCAAAATTTGAAAGATTTTCTCGAGGTCTTCTTTTTTTATTTTATTTTTTAAATATTTTTTACTGAGCATCAATGATGCAAGGTATCAACAAAACAGGAAACAAGAGAAAGTCCAAGAAACAATGCTCACGTCTTTGTTGTTTTTTTCCATCCCCTTCTGAAATCCCACTCCCAACCCCACTTTGTCTCTGGGTGATAGACGCAAAAAAAAAAGGGGCAAAAACAAAGACACACACGAAGTGAAAAATAAGGTAAAATAAAATAATAATAAGGGGAAAAAACTAAAGGATTCAGAGAACTGTGCTTCAGGGCTCAGCCATCCATCTGCTCAGGTACTATATCCAAAGAGTCTAAGAGGGACACTAAATGGTTCCAAACTTGGTCAAATTTCTTCAGAGAACCGCCAAGAGAAAACCTTAACCTCTCCAGCTTTAGATCATGAAGAACCTCTTTGACCCACCAATCACACGATGGGTGCAAAGCGTGCTTCCGGGCACAGATAGAGGAGTCGTGGACTAACTCAAGAATCTCGAGGTCTTCTTGACTTGTTCATGAGGCAAATGAGTTTTGTGAGGTCACAGTAACCTTGATTTTATTACCAACAAATTCTTATCAGGTCATCCTTGAGTCCAAGTGAATGTCTGTGTCAGATGTAATGAAATTCCCTTGGAAATTCCAGAGATATCACATTCACAAGAACATGAGGTCACTGTGATCTTGACCTTTGACCATCCAAATCTAATCTGTTCATCTTTGGGCCCAAGAGAAGGTTTTTGCCACATGTTAAAATTCCCTCAGGGACATTTCATTTTCTCAAGAATGGGACAGACGGACGACCTAGAGACATAATGCCTCCGACCACTGGCTGTCATCGGCCTAAATAAAAACAGATGATGAGAAGAGGAGGCTGTTAAAAAGAAATGTATAAACAGCGTAGTCCTGTGAGGAAGGATGAGGATCTTCTAGCTTCGCTGGAACAATTACATCAAACACCCTGAATGACTGTCAGTGTGGCAATGTATATACAGCCCAGTATATCTTATTTGACAGTGCAGAACACAGTATGGAATGGCAATAGAAATTTGGGACTATTTTTCTATTTTAAACTTACTGGAGTGACTTAAATTTACCCTTCAGTCTTTCTCATGGCTGAATGAGGATGGTCTTAGGCACAGCAGCGCCATGACCTACTGCTATAATGCTTACAGTGACAATATTAACTTGTGGATTTTTAGCAGGTATAATGCTCAGCATGTTTATTATCTTTGTTTAGCTTGTTAACATGCTAACAATTGCTAAATGGCACTACACACAGTACAGCCGAGGTGTAGTTGTCAGTAATTAACAGGTATTTGTCAAAAAAAAAAGAAAAAAGTATTGCACTATTTTGAATTTTGCCTAGATGATGATGGCACAAGATGAAAAGTAACCAAAGTCATTTGGTTACATCCTATAAAATTCATGCCAAGTACGGTGGCCCTGAAGTGTAAATCACAATGACAAATAAGAAACACAACAGCTTGTATTGGATTTGTTGTTGTGTTTTATCATTTGTCGTTTTTGTGGTTTCCTGGGGTGATTTTTTTTATAAATTTGTCTTTGTTTTATATCATTTGTCGTTGTGTTTTCACATTTTTTGTTTTGATTTTCACTTCAGGGCCACCATAATCAAGTGATGTTGAGATATTTCATCTCAATCATGGCAATTGCTGGGATATTTCAATGTGGAACAAAGACCAACATTGTCTAAAGGCTAATAAGTAGGCTATAAAATGAAATGTTAATGACTACAGTGGGCAGTGTTATGCCTGAAACCCTGCCTGTGGAACGTCACTACAAGAAAAAGAACAACAACCTATTTTTAATTTAAATACATAAGACTTTTGGGCACATTTATATATCACAGGCGGCATCTTATTAGCGATAATATTTCGTAACTTTTCCTTTCACATATAAACAGCTTTAAGTATCAATACGTAGCAAATCTAGAACAAAAAAAGACTTGGAGCCAATTGACAATATCAAAACACGGATTCTGTATTTTTTCAGAAATAGAAAATTCAAAGCATTTACAATTTGCACAGTACTCATAATGTATTCCTACCCTTATAGAATGGTGTTCAAAGGCACCTCACTCAGACAAGAAACCAGCTCAAACAGGTTCCTCATATCAGTGCAGTGTTTCTATTTATAACCTTACAGAGTGCTTCTTAAACGTCAGGGGCTTAGATTAATTTGATGAATGGTCGCTTTATCTCTCACATTGTCTCACATCGATGATGGCCTACCGTTAGACAAATGACAGTCAAAGTGTTGTAGCTGACATACTATGCCCTTTATTGAGAGCCAGTTATGATACAAAATAGTTCTTAAAAATAACTTAAAAACCCTGTATGTATTCATGTGTATTTTGTGGTTAAGTCACTTCAGACCTTTTGTTGTAGCTGAACAGGCGTATGACAGCATGTAGTTGTCTTTTCTCTTAGATCTCATATGGCTCCAATGTGTTGTCATTTAGGGCTTCATTACCTTCATTAAGCTTGGCAACATACTGTGGGATGGAGCTGATCGACTGTGAGATAATAGAAGATTACAGTCAAAACACACACACCACAACACTCAATCTAAAGTTAAATGTTAACCTGTTTTGTTCAATTAAACAGGACTTTATGTTATTTTGATTGTAAATGTTCTACATCTTTCACGGCAGTCTCTGCATTACCCATCAATGCTGGGGCAAGAACAGTTGTCTGGTGTTGTCTGGTGGTTGAATCTTCCTCTTTCCAAGCTCCAGCCTCTTAAGTTGAGGCTAAAGGCCCAGACACATCACATTTACATGGACCTGCATATAATTATGGGCCAAACTGTCATACAAACGTGGCTCAGAGGCAGAGCTGCTCTGGAGGCAGAAATAATCTCATTAGCTGAGTTACAGAAGTGACACGACACATCAACATCCCAGAAATGGCTGAGGGCCCAAAACAACTGTTTGTGTCACATAGAGAGACCCTTTCTAAAGATGTTAGTATGTCATCTGACTCCACTTGCAACTTGAATACAGTGGAGAGAAAAAAAGAAAGTAAACCATTTGGAATTACCTGCATTTAGAATATGTATTAAAATGTGGTCAGATCCTCAGCCGGTGACATGGGGCTGGTTTCTCCATATTCTGACAATGACACTATAGCAACAGAATATACTGCTTGTGATGATGCTGTGAATTTGATGGTCGTGAAGAATGCTAAATCCTTGATGCTGTTGTGTTTATGTCACAGTTGCACCCACATCTCTGCCTGATGGATGATCACAGCTCAGTGGATGAATCATACTTCTATAGGTTACTGTATAACTAGGACTAATATTAAACTGAAGGCCACTGGAAAAGACAAGCAGATGTGCTCTTGCTACAAAAAACAAGAATAAGACAAGAAAGATATGAACATCTAATCTGTGTTGTTACCCAAAGATTGAGAAGGAGCCTATAGCTTCACGGCTCTCTAGCTATCTTGGTAATCTTGGCACGATCTAAACCTATTCACACACAGGAGTACCTACACATGAGCTGTGTTGCAACCAAAGTAACTGGAACTTTTAGACCCCATGCAGGAACTTTTTTCAAGGAACTAAAAGGTTCCTGCACACCTGTTCACCAGTGTTTCCACCACCATCTATAGACCAGGAGAGATTTGGCAAATCAGCCTGCTAATGTAGGAACAACCAATGGCTACAACAAGCTTTTCCACCCCAGTCCACCAGGAGGCCACAATGCAAAAGATTGATAACGATGACACTGTACAAATCGAGCAAAACAGCAGTAAACATGGAAGAGATTAAAACCATGCTGCTGTCAATCTTAATTTAATGCTTGATGAGACAAGAGCGCTGTAAAAAGGTGCATTGAAAACACCTCAAATGCTCGATTCATGAATAATTATTTTACAAGCTATTGCAGGAATACTCGACCAATCAGGACTCTTCAAAATTGCAAACCCCACCCCAAAGATTTCTATACTTTTCCAAAGTACCCCTTCCAGTTAAGAGACTTTTTGGGGGTAAAAAGATTTCCACTGATCTTAATTGCGACCCCGGTTCCACTGCAGTTCCTGCAAAGTTTCCTAGTTCCTGAGGAAAGTTCCTCCAGCTCCACTGGAACACAAGCTAGGAGATATCAGTACCAAGATGATAATGTGCCAACAACACTGCCATCTTATGCATGTCTGGAGTATTTGAGACACTGATCTTCAACAAGTACTGCATCCCTGTGTATTTCAAACTCAGCAACACACTAGGACATGAACTGGTACATCCAAAAGACCACACACCCGGAAAAGAAATCTAGTGTCTGCTGTCCAATGCAGTGAGGAATGCACATACGGGTGAAACTAACCAACCAATAAACAAATGCATGGCTCAACACAGGAGCACACACTTTGTGTGTTTACTTACACCTAAAGATAAGGGACACACCTCCAATGATAACAATCACACATATTTTAGATCGGAAGGACAGGTGGTTTGAAAGAGGAGTGAAGGAGGCCATCTACGTCAAAGAAGAGAAACCACCACCCGACAGAGGAGGAGGTCCATGACACCTCTCATCCACCACCTACAATGCAGTCCTTTCATCCCTTTACAGCGAATTTAACAAACATTCACATTTCACGCCTCAGGTGACTGCAAAGACGATGGTTGTTTACACTTGGCCTCATGTGACGTATATGTCTCAGTTTGCTTGTTAGGTTCTTTGGCTCCCTATGTCCAGTTAATACAATTTCTTCTCCCACAGTAGCTCTGCCTCAAAATGCTTTACTATTAATACAGTCTGTTGGACAGTGAAACAGGACCCTCTATAGTGACAGATGTCTATTTAGTGGAGAACGTGAGGTACTGCTGGACATGCGTTTCCCTCTCAGACCTCCAGGAGACTTTGTCGCCGCTCGGGTGCTTGTGGGGGGTCCGGCTGGAGGCGACAAATGGGCTTGTTGCACATGGGACAGACGCTGCGGATTTCTAACCATTTTAGCAGACACCTGGGGAAAGTAGATAGATGAAAGACATGATGCATTACCACGTTTTGTCATTTCTAAGGCAGACAAAGTATGTAAAGTTACATTTATGCTGAAACTTTGGGAATCATGACAGAACAGAAAAACAGACGTGTGTTTCCAGCTTAATAACCCTGCGGCCTGTGTGTGTACAAAGTAACTCAAACACACATTTTCTGCAAACCTGGTGGGAATATTACTTAGGAGGGTCTGAAGTCTGCCTGCTGCTTAGAACTGTATTCCTGATACACAGGTAAAGAGGTATCTACTGAGTTTATGCTGAATTTTGACTGCCTGCTGTAGTTGTACAACAGGACTGATCAGACACGTGCACAGTTCACAGATGCTGGTGACAAAGAGAAATATCAGTCAGAAATAAACCAGGCAAAAAAAAAGCTACTGTTACCATCACACCTATGCTGCAGGGCAAAAACAGGTCTCAGTTGCATAGAGCTTGTTCATTTTCAAACATGCAGGGACATATGTTGTGAGGAATTTCCTAATCGTTTTCTCAAGGGCACCCTGAAAAAGCTGCTTTTCCTGAAAGTCACTCCCTTTCAGAATGCGTTCAGCTGTTAACTTAAAGGCATAAATCAAACAAAAAGGGGAATTTAAACTTATGTGTCATTCCTCATGAATGGTTTAGTCAATATGTTTGCACACCAGAAAGTCTAGGAATTCAAGGCTAGAACAACATATTGTGGTTTTTAGCCTATTGAGCCACATAATGGATTTGCAGACACAATGGCTGCCACAAAAGTGCTATTCCACATGGTTTCAATTGAAGAGTGTTTCCATCCACAGTCTCAAACATAATAAATGAATCACAAAAATTAGCTGCGTGATATCAATTGTAAAACAGCTTAAGCATTGAATCAAGTCTGGAGTTTTTTCATTTGACTGTGACTTATAAAAACTGTTGCATGTTAACAAGCGTGGAGTCAGCTGTCCAATCTCATGGAGGTTTGAACCAAGTTTGTAGAACTTACTTCTTGTGAAAAGCATGTGAACAAGGGCACACCCCGAGCTCGTCCTTACTGCGAAACTCTTCTAAACACACCGCACATGTTTGCTGAGAAGGGAAAATGACAAGTTAAGAAATTGGGTCAGAGGTGATATGACTGCCATTTTAACTATTATCAGAAACTATAACTGTGTAATCCTATGTTAAAATATTACAGATGTAAATGTTCATGACTGCAACGATGACTGCAAATACTTTGATCAATACCTTATTTATAATAATACTACATATACTTCTAATGTCAGCAATACCCAGTTTTTGCATACCTGGAATGAATGTAGATAGAAAATGCACACCAACGTTAGCCTACTACTAATAATATGGTATTTTTAAAAAAGACAGTAAACTGATTTTCAAAGGATTAAACACATGTTGTTTCGGTGATTTTCTCAAAGCTCCCATAGTTTGTAGTTTGTAATCAGCTGTGAGTAATTTTCCTATTTCAGTTGTGTACAATATGCAACAATTCCTGCGGGATGCGCATGTCTTCCTGTTTACACCAGTTTGCACATGCCCAGTGTATGTGAGTGGTTTTGTGATGTGCGTTGTCAGGGGTGTTAGTGTGGATGGGGATTAAAACTGATACAGAGCCAAAACACTAGATATTGTTCTAGTTTAACAAAAACATGGCAGTATACTTTTTTGGGAGTATACTCAGTTTCCTTACTTTAGTCAAATCTGGCCACAATTAGTATTTATTATGTAATTGGAAAATAGTTTATAAGTATAGTTTATACAGCCATAAGCAATGTTATATATGATTGCAATGCAGCACAGCATCAAGGGGAAGCTAGCTGCTGTAGCTAGCTAATCAAAATCTCACAAATCAGTAGTTACGTTATTTTGTCAGCATTTCAGAGACAAACGCCTGAGGCTAAAATAAAGAGATATTATTTCAACGTGATTATTTTCCCACATAACTTACTAAAAGTATTAGCATAGCACTTTATTTCGTGTAATTTGTTACAGCAGTGAGTTTGCTTGTAGCCACTGAGTCATGTTGCTAGATTTTAAACACGAGTTGCAAACACTGCTGAGTATGTTTCCCACATTCATTTTTGTCCCATTAGACCATTAGCATTGGTCAGCTATGCCTCTTTCAACTGTTTCATAAAAGTGTTTCATCACATTCACTGTGTGTTGGACTTACGCCAAGAAGGCTCAGTTTCTTCTCCGCTCCTTTCAAAACAACCTGCGAACGAGAAGGGATTTGTCACAAAATGAGTTCAAAGGACAAAACGATATAATCTGAATAACAGTTGCTTAACAAACTCGAAAATGCTGTAATGTTACCTCACTGTAGCCATACTGTTCTCGAGCACCTCGTCGCCTCAATCTGTAAAGCAAAAACACAAACAAACTTGTCATACTTTAGTTTAGAGTCTCAAAATTCTACGATGTGCCTGGAGGCTCCACGTTTGTCTTCAGTGCAACATGTCTTGTCATGCTTCATGAATCAGCTGAAGTCCTGGAATTCACACAATGCCACATTCCAGTACCAGCCTGTGTGTCTACACTCTCATTGAAAGTATACACTTCCATTATTTTGGGTTCAGTGACCATAAAATAATAATAAAAAACATAAAAATGTTAATTCCTCATTGAGATATACACCATTTGAGAAGCTTGAGATGTCAAAAATGATCCAATTAGAGCAGTTAGAGGCACCTTCATCTTCAAGGTACAGTATCTGTTTGAACTTGTCCATTTAGACTTTTTAATCCCACAAACATAGTCTTACATTCTGTCCTTTAGTATCAGAGCTAAATAAAACCAAGAACTAAACTCCATCTAATCAATTCAAACTCCAGATTCAGATCATCACTACAGTCTTCTTAGCTGGTGCTTCTTAATCCAATGCCTGGCTGGGAACCCAAATTATATACTGTATTTCCCACAGTCGTGTATATGTTTTTCAAATATCTGGTTGTCAGATAATTAACTAGAAGATCAGAGAACACCATTGCTGTAAGAGTTAACAGGTTTTTCCAGTTTTTTACTTTGTCTTAACCCGTCTGCAGTTGCCTTAAGCAGTGCTTACTTAAACCTTGATGGCCTTAATAAGCTGCGTTTCTTTAGTTCTTTGCAATACTAAAAACCAGTCTGTTCAGAGATTTAAGAAGATCTCCCAGAGCACACAAGATACCATCTGCTAACGCACAGTCAGCTAATAAGATGAGCACACATGAAAATGGCCCATGATAAAACTTAGGTGGTTTCAGCGGATACGAAGCGAACCCATGTGAAAGCCAGATGATCTGGCTGCTGATAGTTGGATCTCACTGCAAGGAAAATCGAGACGTTTAGTTGTGTCATATACTTTGAGCAGAGGAAGTAAATTTGCCTTTGCGTTATTTTCAGATTTTTAGATTGATTAATAAGATTAAGCTTATGGCTACTATTATTCATGTACAGTTAAAGTCAAATTTCTTAAGCTAAAGTCGATTTAAAGAAGCAATAATTACAGTATATTGTATGCAAGAAGTTCAGGTGTGGTCTCTTAGGGTTGTTGAAAGATAAATACAAAATTTCACTTCACATAGTGACTACAAAATAACTCCTGAAATGCAGGTTAGAGGTTAATGGTATGTGGCACTCAGAGAGGTCCCAAAGAAGGCAGTTCACTGGATGTTTGACATACTGGAGTTTAACTACAATGATGTCTCCAGTCAGAAGTGGGTGAATTTATCTGCTCTTAAATAACATGGTGATACTGATCCTGTGTAGCTGTCTGACACTACCTCAGCCTTGTCTGTCTGTCTGTCTTGTACCTGAAGAGGTAGCAGCAGAAGATGAGGCTGAGCATGAGGACGAAGAGGCCAATGCCCAGGATGATGATGTAGATGTTGAGTGGCAGGTTGAAGAGCTCCTCGGACGTCATCTTGCAGTGGAGTTTGGAGTTCTGCAATCCAAGGTCACACAGACACCCTGAGAGGACGGCACACAGGGAAAAAGAAATTAGATGACTTCATGAGGAAAAAATAATGGTTTGGCTGCAATAAAGAAAAATTCAATCCAGTAGGAAAATGCAATATCTCCTCTAAGTATATGCATACTTGTGCTGAAGAGTGTAATTTAAAAGTTTGATTCGAACTTCCTACAGAATTGTTTTAAGTTTTCAATGTTTCTACAATGTATACATTTAGTTTTTAAACTGTGTCATATCCATTATGTTAATATTTTCATGAATGGATGGTACTGCTCAGTATGCAGGTCTAATCGGACTGGGTTCTGCATCGACTTTGTCCTCCACACAAAGAACAATGCAGTCTTGAATATAGCCTACTCTTTGTTATAAAGCTTGACGCACATTCATGTTTTTTACTGCCTGATAACATTTTTACAAAATCTCATTTTTTATACATAAAGAGCAACAAAAAAACAAAGCCACAGTCAGATAATTGAGTCGTGAGGATTGTAACCTACATTATGAGTCATTTAGAGTCCCAGCACAAATCACAATGACAGAATGTATGACAGATGTCAGCATGAATAGTTTGAAAAATTCATAGTGACATGGGTTTCCATGTTTTGTCTATCTAAATGACATCATTATTGAACTGTTTTTTTAAAATAACAATGAATCAAAGGTGCAATGTGTCAGCTGTCACATTTAGTGACAGACAAACAAAGAACAATCGGTCTGTTCTGCAGCCCCCCTCAGCTCTGCAGAGCAACAGAGCATCTGTAGGTTATTGTGTTGGTTTCACAACCTACATCCTTACTGTTTTGCAGAAGGGACATGAACTCAAAATGTCAAATAAATTTCTCTCAAAGACTATTTCTGTCATTTATGGTGGTTCTTATCACACTGGTGTATGTTCAAGTGCTCATTTTTGCCAGTAAGTTTGGTTTGAATTATCTGATTCTATAAAAATGAGGTGAGACATTATGATTGACTAACATTTGGACAAGCACATGTATCACATCCGATGCTAAAACATTGCTTGTATCTGCTGAATGTGGCACTTGACAAGAATTACCTGACAAGTTTGCCATAAGAATCTCAAAAGGAGATAATATGTCATTATGTGTATAGCTTGTGTTGCCCCAGTGAGGACAAACCTTGCTAACGCAGAGTTGGGCATGTAGATCTGATCGTTAAGATTAAGGTGAAAAGAAATGTTACGTCAGTTGTGTCACCACTGTATGTAGACTGGGAATATTTTCAGATTTCTGGTGGAATATTAGCCCAATCCACCCTGTCAGAGCCTTTCCAGTGTGTTTCCATGGCCCACAGAGCACTGCAGGCCAAAGATAGACCATCATACATGACCTTGTCTGGCAATACCAGACTTCACCTTTGTCCACCTCCTGTGGCAGGGATGTGGGGTTGGATTTTAAGAAGGTGCATGTGTGTGGACGTATCTGTAACTTGCAGAGCCTGGCACACTGACTCCACACTGCATCTGTGAAGCCTCTTGTTTCAAGCTGCAATGTAATACTGCTTTCACTGCAGACATTCTTGGGCTGCACAAAGTTTCGGACTTGGGTGAAAGTTGAGATAATGAGTGCATGTGTGCAGGTGGTATGTGTAACAGTTATGGAAGAACCTAATTTAGGACTTTGTTTTAACCGAGAAGTGAGCGGGAAATGAAGTGGGAGAACTGTGTTGAGGAAATAAGTTATTATTTTCTTGCCTTTTATCAAAGTTCCAAGTTTTTATGGCTGTAAAATCTCTGAGGCATAAAATCCACATTAATCTGGATAAAACTGAATTAATCGACAGAAAAACCGGGTCAGATGAGGTTTATTTCTACAAGTGGTTGCTATCCTCATGACGAGAAGAGGATTTTTGGACACATTTATAAAACTTAACACATCTCCACACTGTGAAATACTTTTCATTCACCACCATCCAACACAGGAATGTGTTCCACTTGCATCTTTGCCTGAAAGTGGTTACTCACTGGAGTTTGAGCTTGGAGGGACAGAAGTGCATGAACTCTGAGGGCCTTGAAAATGGCACTTTTCATTCCAGGCGACGCACATCAGCTTTTCATTGCACTACTTAACTCTTTCTTGAGGTCAAGTGTCACAACTGATCCTGTAATGGTGACCTCCTGGTTCAAGAGTAATTCTATAATGGACAATGGTTATGGCAGTGGAGTGCAGTTTTGCTGTACACTGAGGGGTTTTGGGGAGTGTTCGACAGGAGATTTGGCTAAAGAAGTCGGCGGCTGTAATCTTAGCACAATGTGAGTGAATCATTGATAGTGGAGCACTGACAGGTAGGCCACTGTGCAAATGCATGTGTTGTGAACAGGATTGTGGCTGAACACTGTTAAACAGGAATAATAGCTTTGGTTTGGTGTGTTTTGGCTGTTAAACTAAATAGTCCTCCCTTGCTTGGATACTGGTATTGGGTATGAATGTCTGATTTTGCTTGCCTCACTGACATTGTTTAGAGTGACGTTGTGTGGCTTCACATTTTGTCATCTTATACTAAACAGCCTTTTGATCAAATTACTACTTTTCACTATAAGACTGTAACTTGTTGTATATTAGCAAACATTTAGCTCAGCATTAATTCCGTTGTGCAATGACTAATCTCTACATTGGAACGAGTTTCTAGGCTGTGACCCATTTTAACTTAGCGTTTTGTAAATGTTCACTTAGCAAACACTTGACAAACAATCGGTTCAGTGTGAAGGATTTAGCGACATCTAGTGTTATTGGTGCAGATTGCAACCAACTGAATTCTCCTCAACCGTTCCTTTCCAAGAGTGTAAGCAATTCTACTGTGGCCTTCAGGTAATGTAAATACACGAGAGGTCCTCTCTAGAGCCATTGTATGGTTTGTTCTTTCTGGGCTACAGTAGAAACATGGTGGTGCAACATGGTGGAACCCATAGACATATGTAGAAATGAAGGATTCATTCTAAGCCTGAGCAAATGAATATAACTCACTGTTTCATTTGAGCTAATGAAACACTACTGAAAACATAATTATGAATATCGTATGGCATTTCTCCCATTAGATTACACTAAATTCTACACACTGGCCCTTAAGATTACAAACTGTCACAGTCATATCTTGCAAAAAGCCTGTGCTGGCACTTACCGTTACACCATTTGACAGGATGCATTAAATGCAGCTGTTCAGATGGCAAAGCTTCACAAATTTCCACAACTTTTGTGAAGTTTGTTTAAAAGGGGATCGGCGGTGGATATAATGTCCACTACCTTTTAAGTTCAGACTAGGTGACCCTGAGAGTTGATGGTGAGAGTTATATCCTTGTGGTCTGGAGTAAATAGACCTGAGATTCCAGTTCTTCAAGAAGACATCAGCCCAGCAAGCAGCTGCTCAACTCAACAGAGTAATAAATCAGTCAGCAGAGATTATTAACTACAAAACATCCACCTCAGTAGAGATTTAGACTCCCAGCTGTGTCCTTCCTCAGCATGGAGACAATCCTGTGGGCGACGTGGATGAAAAGACACCAATGCCACAGACAATATGAGGAAAAAAGCTCAAAATCCAACCCAGCGCTCTGGAAATAAACCTGTCCAAGCACGACTCCCTGCTGTTTAGCTTCGTCTCCTCTTCAGATCATCGTTATGAGGCTCTTCCTTCTCCTGCTTTCTCTCCTCTGTCACTCTCTCCTCTCTTCTCCAGACCTCCACGTCGCTGTCCTCCTCTCAAGGCTGTGAAAACCTGCCGTGGCCAATTATGGAGAGACAAAGGGGAGGACATGGATGGGTTCCCCCGGCAGTCAGGCAGTCAGTCAGTCAGTCAGTGAGCCTCAGTAACGTTGCTGTGGAAAGCAGCTCCTCATCTCTTCCTGGAGGGTTGATACACTGCGGCTAATGCGGATTCAGCCTCTCCTCTCTTCTCTCGTCTGTTCCTCTCACGTTCACCGCGCTCCTCTCTTCTTCCTCGTCTCTGTGCTCCACTTCAGTTTGTAAACAGATCCGTGCTCATGTGATCCGCTGTCTGCATCACAGCTCCGCTTCTCACCGCCCCCTCCTTCCCTCTGTCCTCCCTCCTCCCTCCCCCTGCTGCCCGCCTGCCTGACCTGCCTTTACCCCTGGTCTCCCTGGGTCCCCCCCCCAACTCTCTGCATATAAACCAGACCGTATATACTTTATATACACTCTATGATCCACTCATTGCTGATCTAGATGCTATCTTGCTAACCAGCTGGGCTAGTGTTAGCTCTAGAAATAGCTCCTAGCTTTTTACTATGTTGTCGCCTCTGGTCTGTTTACTTCAGGCTGCTCTTCAACACTGTTTTTCAATAGAGATCATCGACTGGGGTGAATTAAAGGGACAGTTCACCGAAAAATGAAAATTCAGTCATTATCTACTCACCACTGTGCCGATGGGGGTGTTTGAGTCCACAAAACACTTTTAAGTCTCAGGGGTAAACTGTGTTGCAGCTGAATCCGATACAACTGAAGTACATGGTGATTCTTCAAATGTAAATAAACAACATCAACTTTCACCATACTGCTCCTGTGGTGTCATCCAAGTGTCCGTAAGCCTCGACATTAAAATCTGACTCGAAACGCCGTTATTTCCACCATGATTTTGGATTTGTCTGCAACTCTGTTTACCCCTGAGACTCCAGAAGTGTTTTTTTTGGACTCAAACACTTCCCCCGCCGCTCCATCGGCATAGTGATGAGGAGATAATGGGTGACATTTTATTTTTCGCTAAACTATCCCTTAAGCCCTCAAAGCTAGTAAGGACATGATCAGTTCACAATCCCATGTGGTTGCTAGCTTAGCATGGTTGCTAACAGGATAATAAGATAACAAATGTGATCTAAAGAGGTAAGTTTGAACAAAACTTGTGTGGATCAGCAGTGAGTGGAACAAAGACTGTATGTATATGTACAGTATATTCAGTCTATGTTCCAATCAGCGCTGACCTAACTGCTTACTTGCTAGCCAGCTAGGCTAGTGCTAGCCAGTAAAACTAGCTCTCAGCTTTTAACTATGTATATAACCACTGTTGTATTTACTTCAGACCGGTATTTTGTTCAACATTGTTCAGCATTCTGTTCAATAGATTTGACTGAATTGGTCAAATAAAGAGCAAACAAAATCTCGTTAGCATACTGTATTTACAGTCCATGGTCCACTCACTGCTGATCTAGCTGCTAACTTGCTAACCAGCTGGGGTAGTGTTAGCTCTAAAAATAGCTCGTATTTTCTTATTATGTTCTCACCTCTGACCCGTTACTTCAGCCTGCTCTTCTTTTCAACACTGAACAACATTTTGTTTAATAAAAGTCATCAACTAGGGAAAATAAAGCTCTCAAGCTAGCTTGCCAATGGTTAGCTCAGAAGCTCATTACCTTGTTAGCTTAGCTTGGTTGCAAACAGGATTATAATTTCAAACATTTTATTTAAAAGAGGTATTTGTACAAAGAACTGTCATAACTGTTCAAAGGTTTTACTCATTGAGGAGGTTATCTGCAAATTGAAGGGTGAGACACACCAACTTGGTGTTTCTCCAGATAGCAGTTTACCTCTGGCCTGTAAATTTGCAGGTCAGAGGTAAAAGGGTTAGCATTGAACTTACAGCAGTGTGATAAGAACTAGGCCCACCTAAGTGACAGAGACCATCTTTGAGAAAACTTGATTTGACATGTACTTTGTACTTGACAAAGAAGTCTGTTGTTCATGTCCTGTCAGTGGTGCACTGTCTTTGAAAGTCAATGGCCAGTTGTTCATTAAACCCCCGTAAGGTTTGTTTATGAGTTGGAGTAATTGGCTCCTGTATTAGTTATGATTCAACAATCTGATCTGTCATAGAAGCTGTTCTAGTTTTTCACTAACATCAATATTGGTCACTGTTCCAATAAGCCTCATGTTTTGTAACCCTGGTACATTGACAGTAATTTATAAATACACATTATTAAAAACATTTAGAAAGGTTCATGTCATTCAAAAAAATGTAATAAAAGAAACCATACATAATTACATTGCTATAACAGCATGGTTACCCCACTTTCCATTTATTTATACACAGTGGTAATCCTTCCACATAATATTGAAATAGTAATTTGAAAATTACAAAAGTATCACATCAGTATCTTGAACCTAATAAATAATACAAATTTAATTTTAGGCTTTTACAGAAAGCCTGTTTTATATGTATTTTTACATGTCTCGCACATGTCCCGCAAAATTGCAGTATGCCTTTAAATTAATAAACACATGGTTCAGAGGGTAGTGCTTAATTGACTCTTAATTAATCCTGTGGGTGTTTTGGGCAAACAATTCAATTAACGTGATATCAGGTTTCAAAAGACTTATTGATCAAACCATAGTAAATGTCAGGGACCCACAGAAATTCAGTCAGTATTGTGAAGATGAATAAGTGTCAGTGACAGACAAAAAAAGACAGTAAAGAGAGATGAGCAGAAAGTTAAACAATAGGTTATGACAATGTGAAATTTTGATTTAAAAAACATAGATATTGATGCAATGGTGTTTTGGTCTTGTTGTTTCCTGTGGCTCGTTCCCACCTCATTAATAAGCCGTAACACAGTTCTGTTGGCAGAGAGTTGAGACTCACATTTTCAGCTGTCCTACTGTGTTCCTCATTTGCTGCCCCTGAACTAAGCCAAAGGAGTAAACATCCCAGAGTTAAAAAAATAAATAAACACTCCACACATGGTGTGAACGTGCCCTGAGGTTGTCGGCCATAAAAATCACACATCTTCAGCTCTGTCCAGTGGGGAGTAAACAGTTTCAGTTTAAAGTACACAACAAAACATTTTATTGGAGGTAAAAATGTCTGCGTTAACAAGCAACAAAAATAAATTTGATTTTAGGAAGCTATGAAAAAAATATATTAAAGCATGTTACGAAGTTGGAAGAGTTTCTCAGCTGAATGAGTCTGATATAACCACAATGCCATGAAATGAAAACAGAAACAGAATGGACAACATGTCACCCCCTCAAAGTCTCTGAAATGTTAACATGAAACGAGTAATACGTTTAAGCTATATGGAAGAATTAGAAGCGTGAACAAACACATGTTTTGTTGGCGAACTATAAATTTAATGTTTGTTCACCTTTCATTTACTTGTAATTAAGACCTAATATTATGTACTTGTTTTCATCCTTCAACTGGACATTAGTTATATTAAAATGAATGGAAAGGTGAGACCCCAGACAAAGAATAAAACCTTTCTATATGGTTGTAAAACCACATAAAACGTCCATGTGTCTTTCTGTAACTGAAGCTTACTTCAGAGCTACTAAAGTTCTGACTGTTCTGGTTGGTGTACAGAAGTGCGGCAAATACATTTGCTGACCTCAACATTATTTTAATTTAAATCTTTTATATTGAGCCAGGCAACACAAGCTATTATTCAGCTTACACAAAATTAAATGTGTGTTGCAAAAAATAAGTGAATAAATAACCAAAGTCTAAATCAGCTATATCAAAATTACTGTACAAATTACAATGCTGTAGAAAGGTCTGAATCAAGTTTAACTACCACTGACACTTCGATGTTTTGAAGTTATAATTCTTAAGATTTTCATGAAAAACTATTTTGCTTTTGCAATGCTTTTTATGAATTTACATTTGGTAAATATCTTTTTATATTGTGGTATTCACCATGTATATAGATGAATGGAACGTGACACAAGCCTGTTGTAATCGGGTTGAATTATGGGAAATGTAGTGTTGAGTTCTTGGAGCTCGATCATCAAGTGGTTTAAAGATAATGTTAGCTGTTGTCTAACAGGAAGGAAGACATCATTTCAGTCTTCTAACAATTCCTTTATTATCAATATGATAAACAAAGTGCATACTGTGCACCACTCTCCCAGGTACCTCATACACACCCAGGAGCCTAGGACACCACAGGCCCCAACTGTGGCCTGGATGACAGTGTACTGGTTTGGCTGGGATGGCCTGAGATGGAGCAGTTAGCCCCCTATATACTGAGCCTTGAGGGGAAGAAACATTAAGGTCATCCTAATTACTGTTTGCAGCAGCAGCGACGAGGGGAAGATCCCAGGTGTGGAGCTGGTTGTGGCAATGAAGCTGGTCCTGCATTTCCTCCACCAGAAGTTCGTGGAGATGCTGATCATCTTGTCCTTCATCGCCCACAGGCGCTGGTGGAGAGCTGCTAACACGGGACAGTTAAATTAGTCACAAACATATGTGAACATTGTGAGTCAAACTGTTAATTTGCATATACACAAAACTATTGTAACTCAGCCCATAATAGCAGATCTTTGTAAAAGTCCCAGTCTGAAGAGTCTACAGGCCAAATGTCAGTCTTGGTCATAGTGCCACCTACTGGCACTAACTCGGTACTTTGACATTGTCTCATAGCAGGTTCAAGTCTGTTTAGTCCTCAAATCTGGTCAGGATGATGGACATTGTTGCCATGGCGATACATCATTCACCAAACGCAGGAGGGAAGGAGGAAGCTGTTTCTTAGGGGCCTGGCTTACTTGAAAACTCACAAATCTAGCACACACTTTAGAAGACTTAAAATTTGTCATTTCTTTGGGTTATTTGACATCGATTTGGAATGCACAAAAGTCTTCTTGAAAAAAAGTCTGTTGGGTCCATGACCTTATTTTCCTGTGGGGCCCAAAACAGGTTCAACCAACTATGGTAAACTGAATGTGTACCCCTTTGAGTATTTAAAACTACTTTATAACACTGGCTTTCAACAACTGCCTCCGAAACTTGCTGTAACTATTTCAAGTTTCAACACACACAGGCCACTCGGAATGCAGCCATGATGGTCAAATATTCACTAAAATAAGTCCTTAATAGGTCCGTTTTGTGTGTCTTAGTAAACAATTGTCATGTAAAGACAATCCTGTTTAAGACCCAGGTGTGGATGTAATAATACCACAGTACTCTTGTACACCCCGACAATTTGGTCTCCAAAGTATAAATGCATGACTGGCCAGAGCAACTTCTTACTTTTTTGTTGTGGTTGCTGTGGAACTGGGGTATGATTCTGCCCTGAAATACTAAACAATTAACATTCACTTTAAGACCAATATTGTCACTGATATTTTAGTTTTTGTATGAATATTAGGCAAGACAATTCAAAACACTTTTGAAAGGTCATATCTTCATATGTTAGTGGGACAAAAATACAGCTGCTACTGATAAGACAAGTGCTGCTACTGTCAACCCTGTAATCACTCATAGACTGTATGCAATCACTGCACACAAGCAAACTCGCGAGTCCTAATCATAGTAAGAGTGTACTTTTATCTCGAGTGTCACTCATGAGGCCAGATTTTAGGCTGAACTTGAATTGCTTAGCCAGAGCCATGCTGGCTGTCTGGAAATCCCTATCCTCTCTACAGTATTGCTATTATGATCTGACATGTACCAGTTCATGTTGGCCACACTGGTATAACAAGTTACAAATGTTTACTACAGTGGATCAATAGCTACACTTAAAACGTTGAATTTGTGACTGGGCCTCACTCATTTTTGCCATCTGCCTGAAAAAAATATGTCTGCCTGTAAAGTCATATTTTTGTGCTGATAGGTTAATTCACTCATATATCTGATATTTCAACTTGAAGACAGCATCAAATCACATGCGATGTGATTCAGATCATGTAAACCAGATCATGTGATCCAGACCCGGACAAGACATCACAGTTTGAATTACAGCAGGGATTGTCTACTTTCCATCAAACTGAGCAACTTGTAAAACATACAAAGCTTATGTAGTTTGTTCTTATTTAATTATAAACGCCAATTTTATTTTGAAGGGGTAAAAACATAACCTCCTTGGTGTAGGTAACTGTGGAAGCAGAAATGCAGAGCCATGCACAAATATTCCAAAGTGCCAACATGACAATGATAGATCCGAGACATTTAATGACTAATGTTTGATTAAACATTTTAGATTTGTCAGCTCTCCCCGGAATCAGTGCTTTGTTTGCAATAACATGTCTTTTTTGTTGACATAATAAACTCAACTATTCATTGTATTAATTATATTTAATGAATTTAATTTGTCTTCATTCCAGTTTAGCTGATTTTGATCTCAGTTCATATGTTTAAATTTCTTATCTTGATGTCGTGTGACTTTCAGTGAGATGACGCTTCAGTTTTTCCAGCAGAGGGCGCGGCAGGATCACACATCAGATGCAGGCAGTCTAAAGACTCGTGTTTCAGAAGATGGCGCTGTTATTTGTTTACATAATGTCCGGACTGAAGCATGGACTGGAGTAGAAGGCTAATCACAAGGCAGTATTCTTGTCCTGTGTTAACAAAATCCAATTTCCTGCACACACTCTCTCCAAGTATAAGCACAGGAAATGATACATATATATATTACTCTGAGAGAAATATATATGATAGCAGCTTTACATGTGTTGTCACATTGGCATTATTGTGCAATATCTCTGAAACCGTGCAGCAGTTTCCATTTCTCCTTTCCCTGTTGTAAGCTTCCATGGCGAGGCTGAGCTTTTAGGCAGTGGGACAAGAGCAGCGTGAGCCAGCACAACAAATTACAAGTTTCTTTAGTTGATTGCCACATGGAGGTCAGCCCCCTGGTGTGGTGCAATGTTAATATATGTAAATGGGCTACAATGCCGCGACCAGACAGAACGAGATTTAACCAGCCTACGCCTGGCCGAGGTTGCTTACCTCCAAACTTCACACATGTCTAACAGTAAATTCCAGCACTGCAACAAGAGAGATGGGAGTTGCTGACAGTGAGGGCCTGAAAGCAGCTGATGTTTTGTGGACAAAATCGCTCAGCATGAAATAATGAGGATTTAACAGCAAACTATATCAGCCTGATGTAAACTTTTTAAAGTATTTTGATTGTAAAGCATTAGTGAACATGTATGAATATATTGTGCTTCTTGCTTGTGAAAAGTACTTTTCGACAATAGCTTGAGTGGACCCAGCTTTTAAATCATTATCGCTTCAATGCCATTGACTACCTGATACATTTTCAAGTAGATGAAAATTGTGAAGGGTCCCTACACATGCGCAAACTTATACACACGCTTAGTTTTGCAGGTTTTAGTGTATTTGCACTTCTGTGGTTTGAGATGTCATTGGAGACCAAATGGAAAAATACACTTTATACCAAGGATTCAATTAAAACATTTTTTTTAAATGGCAGTCTATCCTGCATTTTAATTTGTTTGCAAATCTTATATCTGCAGTCAAATTCATGTGTGGACAACCGTGAACATGTACATGTAAATAACAAAAACCAGTTAAAGTAGCAGTCATGGGACAAGGATGAACAACTTTCACCCCAGACACCATTTGTCATGAACTGAACTTTAGGCAATGTTTTCTTTTACTTCCAAGACTAATGAATTCATAAGAAGTTGTCTGACCTGTTTGTTTGTCTGTAGTGACGTGCATGCATTTAATTTCTTGCTGAAGTAGAGGACTATGGGAATGTGACAGCATGGAGGGCACAGCAAATGGCATCCATGAATCAACGCAGAGATAATAGGCTTTGAAATCTTGTTTGTTAATAACAAAGGCTCAGATATAGGCCAACTGTCTGGGGTGTGAGGCTGATCCAAGGACGTCGACTCAAACAGTGCACAGATACTGTAAGTGAGATTGACAGAATGCTTGCATTTGAGGATGAAACATGGTATACTCAGAATTCAAAATGATTTAAGGTGACTCTTTGTTTTAAGGGCTTTGTGATGCACGGGGCATATGATACCTATATTACAATCAGAAATCCACTCACCATGCAATCCATTATGACATATACCTTGTGGCCCTAACACTGCATGCTATGAGCTGAATTATTATTAGAATTATTACATGTTTCATTTATCCTTTTTTTTTGCCACCACTTTTAAACAATGTTGTATTATTTAATGAGCTGTCTTTCATTTCTAAATGTCACTGTATTGATTTGCTTCTTGCCTTTGATGTTTCATATTCCTGATTTGATCAGTCATCTTTGTACATCAGTTTTGAAAGGTGCTATATAAATAAAGTTATCATTATGACCGATGTGCAATCCTGAAACAACACAGCTCAAATAATTGCAGCTTTTGCTGCTGTCAAGATGTTTTCAGGATTAAATGACATTTTCTGTCCAATCCACATCCAACATGCACTTCAAAAACAGATATTGTGCACACACAGCTTTGATCAAATGCAACAAAGTATTTCAAATGACCTGTGCATGTTGTGTGGGTGGAAGAGACATGTAGAAATGAGTGGTGGACAGTGTTGCTGGGTAGGGACTCAAACGCCCTTCGAAAAATCCTCTGTGAATGACTTTCCTGGGCTGTGTACTGTCTCCACTACACACCAAATCCAGTATTTTTCCATCAAGTAGCGCGCTGGACCACGTGACCACAGAGGAGAGGAGGGGGACGCTGTCATGTTTGCATCCTCAGTTGACAGCGGTGATCTCCGCTACTCGGCTCTCAATCTGCAAAACGTACACGGCGCTATCACACATCTCGTCCGTGCTGCTGCTGACACCGTGTATTTAAAATCCACTCCACCATTGACTTTGCCACTGTTGCCCGGTCGCGGAACAACATTCTCCTCCAGGTCGTTTTTCTAACCCCGTGCGTTCATGATCGTGTAACCACTCCCACTCGTGGCTGGTGGAAAATTACCAGCGTACAAGCAACAGGCAAATGAATGGTACTTGCGGTTTGTCACGTCACTCAAGCGAGCGGTGAACCTGCAAGAGACAGCCACTGCCTGTGTATCACGTTTAAAGAGGGACACACACTGTCTTAAGTGGATCAAAGCCTTCAAATGGCTGCACTTTCACTCCTCGCACTTTACGCACGTGTAGTAACGCTGTGTGGCGTCTACAGGAAGCGAGGTAATATGTGAGTGAACCCTCAGGAGGAGCAATCAAACAGATGTGGCTGAAGTTATTCTCCATTCTGATAAGCGGAGTCATGAAGGAGTCCATTCTGCATGGGAGTCTGTCTGCCCTCTTTTTCTCTCCGGGCGGAGTAGTCGCGTGGGCGCTTGAGCGAATTGAAATAAACGGACAGCCTTCTCAGCCAATGGGACGCCGACAAGGAAGCGCTCACCGAGGCCGCAGCCAATCGCGGCGCGGTGTGGGCGTAGCACCGGTCCAAACTTTACGCGGCGCCATCGGCTGAAAACTAAACCGAGATGGAATCTCCCAGTCTGAACCGGTTTCAACCGGTTGCGAGTTAGTTGCTTGAGAGAGGAGAGGAGGCGCAGGCACAGAACCTCCACACAGCCCCGCTGGAAATCTATCAGAGTCACCAATTAATTAGTGAAGTAAGGTTTTGTAAAATGTATCGGAGCGACAGATCGCTGGGTTTGCCGTGGTAGTAAGAATTGGAGTCAGTGGTGGTTAGCAGCCATACATCACTCACGGCTGGAGCTGGAGAGTCAACGCTGCAGAATTAGGAAGTCTTTCTCCAATCAACTGTGGTCCTCAACTACTCTCTTTATCTTTTAGTGTCTTTGGCCAACGCCACTCTTTCCAGCCAGAGCCTCGGACTTTCGGTAGGTAACTGGGCTGAAGCGCCAACCTGCTATGCTGTGATTACCTTGACTGTGTGTGTACATGGGATCCAATGCATTGTCCTGCTGGGTGGAAGTTGTGTTAGCTTATAGTTCACATCGTCTGTCACAATGCACCTGAAAAGACGAGCTAATTCAGAATGCAGTAGCATCCACGGGATAACCGCCACCGACTGCCCGCTAGCTAGCCTCCACCACTTTATAAGGATTAGCTAACGTCAGCTGTCATACAAAGTGCTGTAACTTAACCTAAGTAACTGCACAGATAACGCAGGCTGCATGTGTTAACGGTGTGACTGCAGATGAATAAGTAACCAGAGTGCTGTGTGGATAAATCCGTGCCTCTCCCACTACAGCAGCATCACTCGTGTGCGTGATGTGAGCGGATGTCAAGTTGGTGTTGCTAGGTGCCTAGCGGCAGCCAACGTGAACTTTATATCTGTGTAGTGTAAAGAAATGCTAACTATTGGGACGAGCTGCTGCAATTGTTTCTGTAGAGCAGTTGTAATACACAGCATCAGCTTCTCCAAACAGTTAAATGATACCCTGAGTGTAATTCTGAGCGCTCCCTGTCCCTGGGACCACTGGTGGGAGTGGTTGTAGTCAGCAGTGAACCACCACATGTGAACTGTTTGTGCCCCACACTGCTAACACACAGCTAGCCTCGATGCTAGCTCCTGTTAGCATTGTGTGTGAAGTGCGCAGCCTCCGCGCCAACACTGTTTACTTTAGCCATATTGCAGGTAATGCTAGTAGCTCTGTAAACACAGTTGTAGGCTGCACTCCGTCTGTGTTTGAATCGCCAGTGGGCTGAGGCTGCGGAGTGTGTCGTTAGGAGGAGTTAGCGCCGTCACATACGGATGTAAACAACGTGACGTCGTCTTGTATATTTGGCACGTGGCTGCCGTAACCTCCTTAATATGATCGTGGAATAAGTGTTGTGAGGAATCTAACGGAGTGTGCAGCGTCCTGTGTACTAGCTGCTTATTTCCTCTTTTGAATCTGTTTATATGTTTAAGTTCACTGGAAATTTCATTGACGCTGGTTGCATGAATGGTGTGCTCACCCCTTTACAGATCGCTGTTCACGTGTTTTTGCTATAAAATAGAGTAGGTCTGTGGTAACCTTAGGTTTTGAGACATTTTCACAGTAACACTCTGGTGTTAAAGGCCACTGAGTGAGACAATTAAGTTAATTTGTCATTGCTGTCTGAGTCCTCACTTGCAATTCCAGACTCCTGGGGTAGATCAGGACACCTTGTCTAGAATCTCCAGCCAAAATGCAGAATTCCAAAATCAGAAATATACACAGTTTAATTGTCCAAATCATAAAAACTTGAACTTCCCTTTGTATACTGTCTGAGCAGTGACAGGCTTGTGGCACTGTGAGCTTAACTTCTTTGAATGATTGCTGGCTGCAGGGACTTGGGGGGTGTTTGTGACATGGTCAGCTGTTTGGAATTGTTTCTAAACACACAGTTCACATGACTTTGCCTATTGAATGTGTTCTGTGCACTCTTGACCCCTCCCTCTGCTGTCCTTGTTGCAGAGCTCTATGCCAGCAGTTATGACAATGTTAGCAGACCATGCAGCACAGCAGCTGCTGGACTTCAACCAGAAACTGGATATCAACCTGCTGGATAATGTGGTGAACTGTCTATACCATGGGGTGGGACCACAGGTTAGTTTTTGAAGCATATACAAATGCACAAAGTGTGAGTGTGTGTACTTTCTGATTATGCCTGAAATAAAAAAAAAAGGTGTTTTTCAACTTGAACGTTAACTAATACCTAACCTAAAAATATAGCATGTTAATTATTAATTTCCTGTTCCACCTGTAAAATTAATTGACATGATTGTTTAAGCACAAAAATGTGTGGAAATTGCAGTTGCAATGAAATTAAGTCTCTTGACCCCACCCAAGTGTTTAATCTAAAGTGTCATTCATATTTGCATCACAGCAAAGAATGGCACAGGAAGTGTTGACACACTTAAAAGAGCACCCGGATGCCTGGACGAGAGTGGACACCATCCTTGAGTTCTCCCAGAACATGAACACTAAGGTAAGCCAGCTTCAGTTCAGAAAACATTGGTGAAAAGACTCGTACTTGTGCTTTGAGGACGGAGTCTTTTACAAACAATGTGTGGAGAGAAACAGAACAAAAAAATACACTAGGTCACAGTGGTTTGTCTATAGCATGCTTTTTATAAAAAATATGCTATACGGTGGATCTTAAATTTTTTAAAAATAATATAATAACTTTATTTGTATATCACTTTATCACTAAACAAGGTCACAAAGTGCATCACAAAATACAGATATATATATATATATATATATATATATATATATAATATATATATATATATATATATATATATATATATATATATATATATATATATATATATATATATATATATATATATTAAAAAAAAAGTTTAAGCACTAAATCATAGCGTATCAAGGTCGAGACCTTAAACATTATAGAGAAAACTGTTAACCCTAATGGTTAAAAACAAACTTAATGTACTGTGTGTGTGCATTTTAGGTGCACATTGCTCCAGCAGAAGCCCTTGGAGTATTTACTTCATGCACTAACTCTTGGGCTATGCAGGACCTCTGTTTTTCTGATAAAACAAATTATGTTGGATCTGTACCTACCAGACAAACAAGTATGTTGCCTGTCACCTCTTGGTGGTTTTAAAATCTAAATACCAAATAAGCCTGTTGACATTCTGGCCTGTTGGTTCTGGAAGGGAATTGGCTCCTGCTATTTCACTCATCTATCTTAATCAAACCATCTTATCAGCTGAATTGATGTCAAAAGTTGTGTGTTAATTTGTAGTCAATTGCAATATTGTTTTTTAGTTTACTCCCTTGTCATACAGAAAATGGCCACACAAAATAATAGTGTGGAAACATATTTCTCTGCTCCCTTGAAATGCTTCAGTGCACATAAATTAGATGACACTCAAGATGCAGGAAAAGTCCAACCTATTTTTTTATAAAGAAAAATGAGTGTAGCTTATAAATGATGACATCAAGTCGAAATATAAAATGGGCTGCCCAATTTGGGCACATTTGTACGGCCAGGCTGCGACTAACTCTATAATGAGGTTAACAAAGGCCTGGCATAATTACCGGTTAGATAAAGAGATGCAGTTAACAGATGTGTAGTTTGAGTGAAGGCACGCTCCCAGAAGCATGTCAGCGTCACCTCTTACCAGCCTTACAGTTTCATGCAATGAAAACACATAATTGTAATAGATTGATGTTAATTATGTATAAATAAATAATTTTATTCATTTTATAAATAAATCATTAACATTCCTTCAATCTCTTCTGTTATTTGAGGTCCTCAGATTAATTCCTTTCCCAGCATGATAACTGTGGCGGTCCTATGTTTTGTGATTCAGCTGATAATGCAAACTGATTGTGAATAGTGAACCCAGTGCTTCAATTTTCAGAAGCACCCGCAAGAGATTCACAATTGTATCAACAACACAGAATCACTGATATGATTAATATTTAAACCATATCTATGTCCATGGAAAGTCTGTCTGAACCCGAATGAAGTAATCAAAGTGCCAAACATCCAAAACTTCCTCAAAGTCACAGTGACTAGGTTTTTTTCTGTTTTGCTTGTCCAAGTTTGCTTTTAACACTGACATTCTTCACTAATGTCTGAGTTGATGTATCATCCATATTATTTCTAGTTTTAAATTTGTAATTTGCCCCAAAAATTGGGGCATTAGAGGAAAAGAGGAAACTAAAGGTAAAACCTCTTGAATTCTGCATTTGCCTTGTTTCTTTAGTTTAAAAAGTGCATAATTTCAAAGCACTTTGAATATTTGGCCTCCTTTTCTTTGTAGCTATAGTATTTATAATATTTGAAAAAACATGTAATGAATTCAAGCTGTGACTATTTGATGTTAATCACAATGTCCATTATGTTTATGGCTTGTAATAGGAAGAAAAGGGGTGTGTCATCCTGTGCATCATGACACAGCTAGGCTTTGACGGCAGGTCTCCACAAGGTCTACCCTTTTTGAATTCCCTTTGACTGAATTCTGTTCATCCGTCTCTATTGCATCTGTTTCATTGGACAGAGGGAATGCCATTGCAAAGTGCCTTGTCATGAAGGTGTCTGGGGTTTAAAGGAAAAACGGATACATATTTACAGTTTTTGAGTTTTACAATATCCCCATTTAACACTTGGTTGTATTAAACTTAGACACGCGTTAGATCGTGGGGCATTACGACTATAACTGGGGGTTTAAAAAGCTGCATTCTTGGTGGGCGATCACACCAAAAACAGCCCTGTGTTTAAAAAAATACAAAGCTGCATTGTTGAGGCTGTGTTGCTTCAGGTATTGGTGAAATCAAAGAGGTCCAGTTTGAGTAATACATCCATGAATTCAAAAGCTCATCAAACTGCACAGTGCTTTAATATTTTGGTGGATTTACTTTATTTAGAAAGTTATAATTTTATTTACAGAAGCCATGATCTTAATAAACAAAACATTCATTGTGTAGTATAATTTCCAAGGAATATGCACTTCCACATGTTTCATTTACAACTGCCGCACGTTGACCGTTGATTGGTGCCATTGCAGTAAAACCTGAGGTGTGACTTCTTTGTGGGGCGACCCTGCACTGGCACCCCTGCTGTATCAATAAAATAGTTCCATTAAAATGAATGCAAGGGATGCAGTTTTCATACGCCCAACTTTTCCATGTAAAGTTGTTCTGAATGTGACCTCATTGAAATAAAGGCCTTGTTACCACACATGGATATTCTTTCTTGCACAAGTCCTTTTCAGCTGTGATTACATTTCACTGTTTTAAACGTAGCTGCTCTTTTGAACTTAAGCTCCAGTCTGTCTGCTGTAAGAACTGTACCTGTGTGTGGACACATGCACCTTGAGAGGCAGATGGAGACACTGACGGTTCAAATGTTGCCTTCAGGAATTGTAAATGAAAATCCGATATCAAGTTTTTTTTAACAAATTCAAACCAGTCCCAATCGAAAACCAGTTGTCGATGTCCGACCTTCCATAGGTTCCGTAGTCTCTGTAAAATAACGTTTAACATTGCCCTTGTTATGTTTTCTAGGCTACTAGACTCACCCTTGGAGCAATCAGAGCCAAAGCTGCTTAATGAATTGTTTTATTTTTCTGCTGTGTTTTGCTGTCTGGTGTGATGCTGGGAGAAACAGCAGGACTTCTGCAGTGTTCCAGCTCAATGCTGGTTGTGTAGATATAAAAAAAAGAAGATGTGAATATTCTGCATACTACAAAATCTGCATGAAAGCTGTGGTTCAGTCAAATCCAGTGAAGAAATGCAAGTTATCACAGACTGGTTCACTTCATACTATTTTTGGTTTGTACAAAAATTACACAGTGCTTGTTGTTGACTGTGATCATAAGTCTTTATGCTAATGCTTCTCCCTCCTCTGCGTGTTACAGTACTATGCTCTTCAGATTTTGGAAACGGTTATCAAAACAAGATGGAAGATTCTTCCCAGGAATCAGTGTGAAGGTAACATTTTCTTTTTTGGTTTAAATCACCAAATCCTTGCATTCTGTCACCATTGGTGGCCTTTTAAACATTGTGACGTGCTTTTGCCAAGTTGAGAAGTATTCCCCCGTTAAGCATGCTGGTTTGCTTTGTGCTCGACTGGCTTGCACTGGCCACTGCAAAATGGTTGGATTCTGCACTGTAGAAGTTGTTTTATTGCAGAAACCACTAAAAACACCCGATCACTGATTTAATGAAGTAGGGATACCTAAAATCAGAGTTATCAGCTCACTTACTTACTTTGCTTTACAATGTAAAGACCCCAATTTACACATTTTTATGTGACAGATTATTCACATGTTTTTTTGTAGAATAAAAGACATTCCCAGTGTTACTATAATCCTATTAATCTCATTGTACCCACAGGAAAAAGTTACCAAAGTCAGAAGTTTTCACATCCAATCTGAGGGATTCCATTATGTGTCTTTGGAAAAATAAATTTTCCTTCACTATTATTATGAACAATATGAAAAGTTGTTTACAGTATAAATCCTTCTTTTTAAATTCAGGACAATGGGTAGGAACATTAAAGTCTACAGAGTGTTGTAATATATCAGGACCATAATGTAAAGTTTTGAATTTAATTGTTGCATAATTGCCAATTCTGATTTTACCTTACTGCCTACAGCTAGAGTCATTTTAGATTTATTTTTAAGAATCTGAAAAAAGTGGGATAAAATGTCTAAAAAAGATTTTGGTTTGAGCAAAACAGGAATTTTTCTGAAATAGAATAAAACAATCATGTGCAAATCAGTTGATTCTGCCTCCCTCCATTCTTTTATAATTTTGCTCAAAATTCATTTTTTCATTGACCTAAGACTTCCCTACTTCTGACCGTAGATGCCTGAATTTTGTTCAAGTGGCAAACCCAGTGCAGGGCGACCGGCAAGTATGTCTTTTCCCCCCTTGTGCCAGAGTATTGCCTTGTTTTCGGCTCCGCTCACCACACCCCAGCACATCATTGTCAAAACTGAGTACAGTTACAGTCTAGAAACAACCATGAGGGAGCTGAAAACCCAGTTTTTAAAGATGCTCTGCTCACATTAACAATCTTGACTTGTCTGTGAAAACAACTGGTGACATGTCGCTTCCACTGAACTGACCAAACTTTTTCCCAGTAGAGAAGTTCAGTGGGAGCTGCAGCCCATATCCATGTATTTACAAACTGGCTTGGCAAGAGTAAGTCAATGGAGGACCACGCCTTTAAAAAATTTTTTTTACTGGGATATGATTGTCAGATTTAGCTACTTATGAGCCAGCAGACAGAGTAACATGCTCCAGGCAGCTGGTCATGTCAGGATATGTTGAGATTTACAGATTTATTTGGTGCACACTAACTCTTCTTACATCTTTGTGTATTTTCCAGGTATAAAAAAGTATGTTGTTGGTCTCATAATCAAGACATCATCAGATGCATCAAATGTGGAGGTGAGTAAATTTAATTTGATTTAAACCCATACATTTGTGGGGTAATTGTATGGGTGCACCAATGTTGCCAATAATATTTGATATGAGTCTTTAACAGACATAACATATTGGTATCTGTTTATTGCTGATAAGCACTAATATGAATACCTTAATTTTTCAGAATAAACAATGATAAGATGTGCATTTATGTTTATGTTTCATGAAAAATGTTTCCTTTCTGAATTCAAGTTATTTATATTTGGTTTTATTTGTGTTTTCTTTTATAGAGTATTAATAATGAAGTTTATGGTTATACTGTGAAATATCAAGCCTCAAATACATTTTTTGTCACAAGGGCTTGAAAACCTCATCTCAAGAATCATTGCCAATTTTTATACATATATATACATACATCGGCTCGTATCAGAAATATTTTACCCCCTCATCGGTTGGACTCTAGTAATCGGGGTAACTATAGTGCTGAGTAATTTAGACCAAAAATGCCAACTTTACCACTTAAGCAGAAGGTAGAATTGTCAAGAAAAAAAGCAGAAGGTAAAACGACTCAAGTGAGAATACTGTCAGCAAGTGACTTTGGTTGGTTGTCAACCAACTGTATGATTGTAGCGTGGGAAGTAGGAAGTCATGGTGTGTGAGTGTCTGTAATAGTCCAACCTAACAAAAGTTACAAGTCATAGCAGAAGCACTATTATTCCCTTTAGTGCCTAATATTAGAAGTATTATTGCTATCATGCTAAAAACAATAGTACTGCAAAACTAAAAGCAAAGCAAAATTGAAAACCTAATTAAATAAACCCTAAAATGAAACTATAGAGGGGCAATATTATAATATATGTATAACTGTTCAACTGTTGAATTCATACTCCCACCCTTCTCAATCACAACCAAGTTTCACTCGTCATGTTGAGCTAACGTTAGCTTGAATAAATCTGAGCTCAGTTTACTGTAGAGCAGTTGTTGACATGTTGCCAAACCTGCATGAATTGGGGAATTGCAACCGGATTATGTAACTAGTCTGTAATTTTTTGGGGTTATTCTTAGACTAACGGCAATGATTTCAAAATCAGTCAGACGGGTAAGATGTAGAGGTGGCAGGAGTGGAGGGCAAGCCGCGAGTGGTGGAGGGCGAGCCACGAGTGGTGGAGTGACACGAATGAGAGAAGCATCAGTATCTGCAACTTGGGTTTATAGCCTCACAGTTACTGCTCCCTTATCCTCTCAAATTGTACTGAGGGCAGATTAGAAGTTCCAGTGACTCAATTTTGCCTCTTGAGGTACAAAATGGACGTGGTCCAAGGGTCCAAAAAGGAGGCAGCCTTCATAGTTCATGTAGACGGCTATGGCCGAATTGAAATGAGACTGTCTGGTCTACAGAGGTTTAACACTATTTGCATCATCAGCTTGTCCCAGTCCTAACGCTGCCACCTACCAGGAGAGCTACAGTTGGAAAGGACGGGAAAGTTTTAAAAACGTGTTTTTTTTCATACTAGAATTTAAAAGTGTAATCATCAGACGTTTTGGTCTTGTTGCCACCGCTATTAGCTCTTTGAAAAAAACGTCACCAAAGCGCAATGAATCATGGGATAGGTTGGCCTGAGAAGTATCCACCCGTTGCTTAGGGATGAAAGGATGCATTTGTTGGCTGCATTTTAAGGAGCCTTAGAAATGGGATCTAGTTGCGCTGTTGTGACGCAATCAATCTTCAAATGCAGCCCCAGAAGGAGGTTGTCCATAAATTGCGACACAGCTGTTCAAGTCTTTGACATAACATCAAAACTATTACTTCTTCATTGTCTGTTCAATATAATTCTTACATATTCCCACTTTTAAATGCATATTAAAAAATAAACTAGAATTCAGATCAGACATGAGATAGACAGTGGCCACTGTTTGCTGCCAGACAATGTTTTGAGGCAAACATGTTTACCTTTAACAAGAGGTTAGCCGTGGTTAAGAGTCAGTTCTTGTCAAGGCTACATTTAAAAATTACAGAGTGCTAGTGCCAGCTAAATGAAAACGCTGTCAAGCTCTAACTAATGTACAACCACCTCGCTGCTAGTATTTAACTTCATGCTGAGAAAGCAATTCTGGTGTTTGCATGATTCTCAAGCACGTAACTCTGCAAAACATTACAGATTAAACCAAGCTGCACAGACCATTTGAAGCCCATTCAGATTATTGAGCCAGCCAAGCAGACCAGGTTGTCTTTGATTCTATGAATGGTCTGTTATTCAAAAGAGAACCTATCTATTTAGAAATATAAAGATCATTCAGCTTGAAAACTCATAAGTTGCAGTGTGAGAGAAAGTATTACAGTGTGCTTGTTGCATATATTACTTGGTGCACTCTAGCATCAAGCATGGTAAAATGGAGCCATGCTAGTACAGACCTGGTATTAACATCACTCCTGAGTGATCCAATCACAGGGGGAATGCACCAAATGCGTAGATGCGCCTTCAGATCTGATCACCTAGACCAATTTCAGAGGTGGTCTGGGATGCATGTGGCCACATTCTTGTCACTTTGAAGATGCAAGTAGATCCTGGGTCACATATGAAGCGCTGTCTACTCAGCTGACATCCTCCAACCCACTACAGTATCAAATGGGTAAAATCTTTCTGCATAGCAGATCTTCACGCAGCTCATTGATTCATTCAGCCTCTCCGGACTCAGCCTCCTGTCTTTCTCTCTCTTGTACTGACACAATTAGACTGACACACACACACACACTCAGACTCATCTGTAAACTCAGACTGGGTTAAAACAACAATATTTGGTCTTTGCTACCACAAATCACCCACATGGTGACAGCAGATCCATTCAGGATGCATTTTAATGCCAGGTGTAAACAGACAAACTTAGCACTGTCCATTTGTGATCGGATCTCTCAGGACAGATTTAAATACCAGGTTTTAACAGGGCCTTAGACATTTTTAATCATACGGTGTGAGAGACTATAGTGAAGCCTCTCAAAATACAACAACACACAAATATGACCCCCATATTTTGGCCTAACGTAGTGTTTGTCCTACATTTCATCACAATGGGTGCATGTGACATTAAGTTAGAAAGGCAATCACCATCATGATTAGATCCTGGTTGAAGGCATAGCATGCTACATGCTTATTAGCGCACTGACACTGATCAGAATAACGCTTGGTACAGAATGCTGAAGACATTTTTCAATATTCTTTATCCAAGCAGTTGGTTTTGTACCTGGCCCTAGCTCCGAGTCTTGCGAAATATGAAATGTCAAAACTGAATATTTAACTTATGTTTGTGTTGGTGTCCTTTTTAGTCTTACTACCTTTAGTCTAGTTTGTGACCTTTTAATTCTACATATTATTTTATTACATTTTCACTACGATGTAAAAAACTGAATGTATTTGTAAAATATCTCCCCTCTTTATTTTTACTTTTTAGAAAGAAAAGGTGTACATTGGGAAGCTGAACATGATCCTTGTTCAGGTAAGTCTTTAATACTAATAACCAGTCAAAATAAACTGTTTTCAAATGAGAGCCATATATTTCAGCTGATTTTACACTTCAAACCCCTTGTTCTTATGTAATGTTTAGTTTATGGAATAGTAAAGATAGTGTTTCTCTTTTCTCCAAACTGGAAATGCTGATACTTCAAGTCAGTCTGCAAGAGTGTTTTTTTGTTTTTTCAAATGAACAGTATTGTCTGTATGATGCCGGCCATTTTTGTGCTCTGCTGAAACACTGCAGAGTTTCCCTAAGCCCCACATAGTTGTGTGTGAGTATATTGTGGCAGCAAACTGTTTCAGTGAAGTTATCCACACTGACAGGAAGAGAGTAGTACACCGGAGCACAGAACCCACTTCAACACTGCAACTTGAATCCTACTCAGTGGCCAGGACAATTGGAAGAGTACTAACTACATGTTAGTTAAGCAAAATGCATATTATTGCTCAGTGTTTGCTGTTGGAAATTCCTGAGTTGTCAAATGGCTTATCAGAGTTGGCATGTTCAACAGCCTTTAGGCAGATGTAAAGTTGAGGTTGATGACTAATAGTGCTAAACTGTAAGTTTGTTTTAGTCAAGCAGTGATTTATTCCTAATGTTGCTGCTTGGTGTATTGATCTTGCATTAATAGTCATTCTTGACTACATTGAGGGGGCAGTGTTATCCATTTATAACCTTGACTTGGGCAGCATTCCACAGTCCAATTTGGCCGGCCACAGTTTCATTTTTTTTTTTTTTTTAACTCTTCAGAATAACTTGAAGTATCTCTACACCGTTGCCTCCCTGTAGAGCTTTGTGCAGTGCATTGATTTGCTCAGACCCTCCTTGTCTCTCTTGCTCTTTCAAACACATTAACCACACCTGTCTGTCATGCTCAGAGAAATTCCACTACATCGTTGGTCCAGTGAACCTTCAAAAAAAGTATGACAGAGCTTAGCATAACACCAGTTCTCTTTGTGTACCTGTTACTCAAGGTGCACACAGGATTGTCTATCACAGAATAAAGTCAACCGTCACCAAGCTGTTATAGATAAAATATAACTCTATGGGAAACACAGTGGTGGGGTATGTGCACAACTAGCCGGTGATTTTAACAGATACAATAATACGTTTTCTCACTCTCTCCAAATGTTGTCTGTGAAACACAGAACTGTACAATTCATATAAAAAAAGAAAGAGATGCTGACTGTTGTTATATAAATAGAACTTCAGGATAACTGTGGATTTTGGCATCATGTTGCTGCCTCATTGCTCCCCCTCAGTTTTTGTAGTGATACTTTTTTACCTGAAGATGTCAGTCTTAATTAGTCTATGTCTCAAACGGTCAGTGACAGTTAGTTAGGTTCACAATTCCTTATTAAATTTGCATATTAATTCTTCTCAAATGTCTCAGCCGATGTGTGAAAATTCATGGTTGGGGCCTGATGATTTAAAAAACGGTCATCATGATGCAGGAGAAGCACATATCCTTGTTTGAATGTAAACTGGGATATAAGATCACTAGTCATTGTTCATGTAGCAGTTGTTAACCAGCAAAGTGGTTATCACCAGTGTCACAATATAAGTACACAACAACAACATATTATATAACATATAGTCCCAGTGATAATTGTACCCTCACTCCAGGAAAGTGCTGCATCCTGTTAATGCTCTGCTGCAGAAATTAGCTGTTCACTGCCGTGTGCCCTCCTATCAACAAATTAGTCCGGACCACTTCTGTGTGTGTGTGTGTGTGTGTGTGTGTGTGTGTGTGTGTGTGTGTGTGTGTGTGTGTGTGTGTGTGTGTGTGTGTGTGTGTGTGTGTGTGTGTGTGTGTGTGTGTGTGTGTGTGTGTGTGTGTGTGTGTGTGTGTGTGTGTGTGTGTGTGTGTGTGATGTATATTTGAGGGAGGGAGCTATTGGCTCACTGGCTACACGAGTGACTTGGCATTAATGCCAGTGATAATGACTCACTGCTTGCGTCAGCTGAGCTCTAACGTTGTTTTGGCCTTGAGGGACTGTAGAGCTCCAGATTCCACTCTCATACTCAGGAAGGCTGTGTTTCAAACATGTGTGTCCAATATTTTTGTACCTGTGTGGTGGCTTGTTCTTGTGTACAAGTCATACAGTCTATTTACTATTACATGCTGACAGTAGGTTCTTCTGCAAGATTAAACTGTGGCACATTGAAAGAAAGGGATCCTTATTTTAGCAGGATTCACAGATTTGTGCCCCTATTTTTAAAATTTTCAGCAAAAAAATGTTACTCTGATACATGTGTGCTTCTGTGTCTTCAGATCCTGAAGCAGGAGTGGCCCAAACACTGGCCCACCTTCATCAGTGACATTGTGGGGGCCAGTCGTACGAGTGAGAGCCTTTGTCAGAACAACATGGTGATTCTGAAGCTGCTCAGCGAGGAGGTCTTTGACTTCTCCAGTGGTCAGATGACCCAGGTCAAGGCCAAGCACCTAAAAGACAGGTCAGCATGCTCCAATGTTTTTATATTAAACCCTGGGAAGAAAATCACCGTAAAGAAATGTATTCTGATTATTATTTCGGAAAGACCTACAAATTGCTTTCATCATTATCCTAATTATCCTTGCAAGCCCACAGGGTGTAGAATATCATTAAAATCAGATTTCTAAATATTCCGCTTAATTAATTATAGTACTAATAAAGCATTTGTCTGTCATTGAGACGGCAGAGTTTCACCAAATTCAAAGAGTATGAAGTCCAAACTATTGCAGCACTTTCAAAAAATGATCTCAGTGTGTTGGCATTTGGAAATATTACAGTTACAGCAGTTAATCCAATAATTTAATGATGTGATCTGTATCTAACACAGCTGCAGACAAACAGCCTTTGTCATGCACTGACTGCATGGCTGCATTTGCCATAAGCTATTGATTCCTTTTATTACCACAATGCTACATTTGACAAGTCGATCAGTGTTATTCTTATAAATATTATGCAAGGCATCACATCTAAGATGAATAAGCTTTTTTCCCTCATATCCAAAGACCGTTGTCTCCTGTTGAGCACAATTGATTGTTGTTGATGTTTCATTGCATCATCAATGTATTGCTCTGGTTTGCCTACAGATCATTTTGCTTCTTTCATATTCAGATGTTCCCCAGTCATGTTCACTGGATCTGAGGTCTTGTAACTGAGGGGAAAAGCTGCTCATGTTAAGTTTTATGAATCTCTGAATGTCCGTGACAGCTGTGGCCAGAGGCGTTATGTTTTCAGGTTGTCTGTCCGTCTGTCTCATTCTCATGAACGGGATATTTTTGGAAAACCTCAAGGGAACTTCTTTAAATTTAACATTAACGTTCAATTGGACTCAAGAATAAACAGATGACAGTTTACGGTCAATTGTCATAGGTACAGGGCACTTAAACCTCACGTTCTTCTGAAGACAAGATATTTGAAATGCCTGGATGGAATTTACTCTGGTTTTACTCTATTACTAGAGTATAATTTATCTTTGGTCTCAGCGCTGTCACAGACTTCATACAGGTTTTGTGCACTGTTACGTCTTCTTCTTGTGTGCGAAGTAGCTTCCAATGGGAAATAATAATTTCACTTTCATTAAATAAAACAGGATTAATGTGCAGAGGCTTTTTTTTCACATGGAAAATGTAATATCATTGATAAGTGATTGTTAAGATAATCAATCACATTCAGTAAATACATAAAAAAAATTTGTACAATATTGTATGTAATGATCAGTTAGACATATCTCAGCAGGTGGTAATTTAATTAAGCCAGACATGTTTCACAGTTAACATAAATATGTTTATTTAAACCTCAACATTTTGTTTTCAGGAGGATCTGTTGAAAATCTGTTGCAGCATTATTGTATGTAAATGTTTTATAATGTTTAATGTAAATGTTTCTAATGTGTCTCTTTGTTTCTTTTAGCATGTGCAATGAATTCTCCCAGATATTCCAGCTTTGCCAGTTTGTTATGGTATGCACATCATCATCTCTTCTTTTTAATTTTTCAGCATGGTTTTACAATGTTTAATTCTGTTACAAACCAGTGTTTATTCTTCAACTATTTGTCAACTCATTGATTGCACCTTAGGAAAATTCCCAGAATGCCCCCTTGGTCCACGCCACTCTGGAAACCCTCCTACGTTTTCTCAACTGGATTCCTCTGGGCTACATCTTCGAAACCAAACTGATCAGCACATTGGTGTATAAGGTGTGGACGCACACAATATCCTGTAGCAACTTAACTTTAATTGCTTAACTGTTCCTATGTCAGAACAAATTATTGAAGAAAAAGTCTTCAACTGAATATCTGTTTCAACTGTTTTCAGTTCTTGAACGTGCCCATGTTCCGCAATGTGACACTGAAGTGCCTGACAGAGATCGCCGGTGTCAGTGTCAGTCAGTATGAAGAGCAGTTCGTCACACTCTTCACACTGACCATGTGTCAACTCAAACAGGTCGGTGCAGATAAAAACAATTCTGACAATTCCCTGTCTAAACTGCTGAGTAGAATTTAATTCTGAATAATGTGTCTGTTTAGATGCTGCCTCTGAACACCAACATTCGACTGGCCTACGCCAACGGGAAGGATGACGAGCAGAACTTCATCCAGAACCTCAGTCTGTTCCTATGCACATTCCTCAAGGAGCACGGGCAACTCATTGAGAAGCGGCTCAACCTCAGAGAAACATTAATGGAAGTAAGTCAATCACAGGGAAATAATATTTTATTTTCTATAGTCGTGTTACTGCTCATATACACAGCCTGGAGCGGAAATATATATTACAGATTAAACAAACTAGTGCAGTGCCCGTTCTAAACCTGCCAGTTTGCTTGGGAGCTACTTCAGAATTATTCCATGTCATTAGTGAGTCCTCTTCAAACAGTCTTACAACATAATTTACTTTACCTCACTTTTTATTGTTTGTGTGCTTTTAATAGTTGGGGCAGATTGACTTTGCGTTAATCAGACCTGGTTTGTGAAGATTTTATAGTCAATGTTTTTCAGAAAATAAAACTAAAATCAATTAACCAAAATTGTCTTTGCGGCATTTTGGAACCGTGGTTTGACCCAGTTACTGATCACAGCTGAAGTTTATCCTAGGATGTAGAAGAAGTCTACTGGGTCCGCGGACTGACCATTGATGCCTGCTGCTCCTGGCTTCCCACTATCTCCACACACTCAAATAAACTGACCAGCGCTCTGAAGCTACAGAGTGCTGGTTGCATGTTTATTCGTTTTGATTGATTTTTGATTAATTTTGAACGTATCGTGGGTCCAAATTGCACCAAATTGGGCACTGCACTTCCTATGACCACTAAGAATACACATGCCAAGTTTAAAGTTGATAAGATGAACAGTTCGCGTGATATGAGTTCAACATACAGACGTTTGTGGAATTGATAATTGTATTTAAAAAACTGATGTAAACAACATTAATAATCTCATTGCTCCCTCTTTCAGGCCCTCCACTACATGCTGCTGGTGTCAGAGGTGGAAGAGACTGAGATCTTTAAGATTTGTCTGGAGTATTGGAACCACTTGGCTGCGGAGCTCTACAGAGAAAGTCCCTTCTCTACATCCACGTCCCCTCTGCTCTCTGGCAACCAGCACTTTGACGTGCCACCACGCAGACAGCTCTATCTGCCTGTCCTCTCCAAGGTACCGCACACAGCCAGATATATTCCACTAATAAAGAACGAACCCTTTCCTATACATTGATTTATTTGATTGGCATTGTACCTTTTTTCTCTTGATGATATTTACATCCACACCGATGCAATAGGATACAGTATGACAAATACGTTTTGGGATATCAGCAACATGGCCATCAGCTAACAAATTCAACATTATATGTTACATGAAGGTGGAGCTGGCACAGACAAATGGTGTTTAGAGGTGCAGTAGGGTTTCAGTAAATGCAAGCTCAGTCATACTAGAATCAGCTGGCACTGGTCAAGCGTCAGGTGGTTTCCAAACTGCTGTCAAAAGAGTTGCTAGTTCCAATGTTACTGAAAATCAGATAAGCGAGGCAGTTCTTCGATGTGTTAACGAGCTGACACGTTTTTATCTCTCGCGACAGGTGCGTCTGCTGATGGTGAGTCGGATGGCCAAGCCAGAGGAGGTACTGGTGGTGGAGAATGACCAGGGGGAGGTGGTCAGAGAGTTCATGAAGGACACAGACTCCATCAACCTCTACAAGAACATGAGAGAAACACTTGGTATGCCTCAGGAATTAGCACATCCACTGACATTATTCTTAGTCTGCTTTTTCTTGGCCATTTCTTTTGTATATGTATTATTCAATTGATCATACCCAAAAAGATTTGTGCATAACTTCTAATTGATGTATCCACCTAGTCTTATACAATCACAGCACTGTGTCAGTGCTGCTCAAGAGGCGGTGATGATGTGCCTGCTGAATAGTGTTGGGGTTTATTGGTTTTTTTAATGTGTGGAGTTGATCCCGGTCATCAAAATAGTATTTTTGATGACCGTAGTATGTTGACTGTGTGATTGCACAATCCAAATCATAAACATGCCATTTTTAGCATGTGGATTCTGTAAACTTTTAAAATGCCAAAGGAGGGGAGGAGAATGCAGTGTGAAAAAGGCGTCCAATGGCAGGTTTATACTAACAGACTGCCAACAGTAAATACTGACTGATCACATCAGTCCATTAACAAGGTGAATTTTACTCGGCGCTGCTGTGAAATTCAAATATTGTTGGATAACCAGGTGGCACAGTGGCACTGCCTGTTGGCTGGGGCCTGTCTGTACGAAGTGTGATGTTCTTCCAGTGTGTACATGGATTTTTTCCAGGTGCTCTGGTTTCCTACCACAGTCCAAAGGTATGCAGACCTGTGAACCTGGTCCACTAGGACAGACTGATTCTCTTTAGACCAAGAAGAGGATAAGCTGTTTAAAAATGGAGGGTTATAGGGAAAGATGTAGCTTTTATTCTTGTACTATCTACAATTGCGTGGTTGGAACATTGATTCTAACTATAGTTTGATGTTTTTATTGTAAAACATTTCTCTGTTTTGCACGTTTGTTGTGTTTCCAACAGCTTTAGTCCTGGTTCATTTCTGTTATGAGATGTCCTCTTGGCTTTTTGTTTAGCAGCCATGATACACTGACCGATACTAAGATTGTGCTCTGTTATCTTGCAGTGTACCTCACTCACTTGGACTACGCAGACACAGAACGCATCATGACGGAGAAGCTTCACAACCAGGTGAACGGCACTGAATGGTCCTGGAAGAACCTCAACACATTGTGCTGGGCCATTGGATCAATCAGCGGGGCAATGCATGAAGAGGACGAGAAGAGGTTCCTGGTCACAGTTATCAAGGTATAAAAAAGACCTGCGTAGAGTTTCTAGGTGATAGTGGAGATCCGGTAGCACTAGTCCATTTAGGTAGTAACAAACAAACAAGCTTATTAATTCTAAAAGTTAATATTTAAGCAGCTCAACATCCAAGACCTTGTTTCCCACACTCACGAGACAGAATATGAGGTGCTGGTGGAGAGGTTGTCTTCAAAAGATTATATATAAGATCTTATAAACAGCGGGTACCATTTAAACAAATTTGACAGCACAACAAATAAAATGTGCAGAAAGCGAAGGGTTCTGAATACTTTCTTAAGCCTGTGTACATTTACGAACACTAAATCCTGAGCCTGCGTTGCATGTTTGTGATGCTGAGTTATCTCCATTGTCTCAGGATCTGCTGGGTCTGTGTGAGCAGAAGAGAGGAAAGGACAACAAGGCAATCATAGCCTCCAACATCATGTATATCGTTGGCCAGTATCCACGCTTTCTCAGAGCCCACTGGAAGTTCCTCAAAACTGTGGTCAACAAGCTGTTTGAGTTCATGCATGGTGAGAAATTTAAGACCTTGACACAGATGAATGAATAAAAGTTGAATCTATAAAGATCTCATTTTGAGATTCTCCATTTTTTTTTTAACATCATCCTCTTGTCCCTTCATCAGAGACCCATGATGGAGTTCAGGATATGGCCTGTGACACATTCATCAAGATTGCCCAGAAGTGCCGGCGCCACTTTATCCAGGTGCAGGTGGGAGAGGTGATGCCCTTCATCGATGAGATCCTCAACAACATCAACACCATAATCTGTGACCTCCAACCACAACAGGTCAGCGCAGTGACACACATGGATTTTTTTTTATCATTCGTAGAGTTGCAATAAAAGACAAACCTTCTAACCAAAATTCCACTAACCCTAAATTAATCATCTCACTTGCCTGCTCAATGTTGCATGCTGATCATTTCCCCTCTTTGTGTCCAGGTGCACACGTTTTACGAGGCGGTAGGTTATATGATCGGAGCCCAAACAGACCAGGCTGTTCAGGAGCACCTTATAGAGAAATACATGCTGCTACCTAATCAAGTGTGGGACAGCATTATCCAACAAGCCACTAAGGTAAGACACAAGTCTACTATTACCCAACATATCAGTTTATACATCCATGAACGACAAACAAGAACAGTGGGTTAATCTATTACCATCTCCATGTCTCCTCCTGCCACTCACCTCTCAGAACGTGGACATCTTGAAGGACCCAGAGACTGTGAAACAGCTGGGCAGCATCCTGAAGACCAACGTCAGAGCATGTAAGGCTGTGGGACACCCCTTTGTCATCCAGCTGGGACGGATTTACCTCGACATGCTCAATGTCTACAAGTGCCTCAGTGAGAACATATCTGCTGCCATTCAGACCAATGGTAAGGGAGGTGTGTGTTTGTGATCTTACAACTCACTCATAACATGTCTGTAGGTTGATCTCATTGTTGTTCTTCTATCAGTTTGCGGGTATAGCAGCTCTGTAAGCAGCAGACACATGGAGATGCGTTCTAAATGATCTCTGTAACATCCTAACCAACCATTTAATATGTCTCTGGACAGAATAACACCAGCAAATGAATCCTTCTAACTCTTATGACATGCTAACTCTTCTGTGTTGCACTTGCACATATTTTGATGTGATAGTGTTTTAATTCCTGTGAACAGATCAGCTCTATATTGTGCTTGGACTCTGACGCTTCATTGTTGTTATGGCATGCCGTTCTTTGTGTAACTCCAGCATTGCATCAGTGAGATGCCAGGTTTGAAAAATGCCCACATGCTTTCAGTGGCATGTGTTAGTACTTTGTGTGGAAAGAGTTCATCAGGAAATTAAAGATCAAGCTGCACTCACCTACACAAAATATCATTTAGTTATTTTTTTAGTTGGTCCTAAATATATTTAAGTTCTATTCAAGACTTTTTTTCTTGCTTGTGCTTTTGCTGACACATCTGAGCTGGAGCTGTGTCAGTAATGATCAAATATCACAAAACGTGTACCTCGGAGCAGGGGGGAAATAGTGACAGAAAAAATTATGATGACAATAATGTATTAGTCAGTTTGACTTTGAATCTACTTATAAAAAAATTCAAGTGTATGAAATTTAGATTAAAGATATCTGCTGAGCAAATAAGCTTTTTAAGGAAAGGTAGTAATTTGTGGTTGACACCAGGCTCACCTGTAGGGGAAGGAAATGTGAATACAGATATGCTTTGATGATTTGTTTGTTGGGAATATCCATTTCTGGCAATCCTATTAACTGATTTGCATCATTGCTTTTAACTGGGTAGATATTCTAATACCATAACTGAAATGGTGGTTTAAAGTCTCCATGGCTAATTTATCATCTCAAAGTATATTTTATCCATTACATACTCCTGCATAAACATAATCTTAATGTTTTGCTGGGGAGCAGTTTGACATTTACCAAACTAAATTATACAAATGCAATCGGGAATACAGAGGCTCATAAAACGGCTCCTGCACATCTTTATTTTTTCAACTGCTCAACCTTTTGAGCACAAGCCTAACAATAATAATTCCCCAAATCAATTCAAAATAATTTCTTTAATCCTTCTGATTACTGCCAGAACACTGGTCCACTTAGAAATGTAACCCCTTAGATTTCACAATGGAAATGATACTGATCCAAAAAATACTGTGGCACAAACATGGTAAAAACATGCTTTTTAAATTTTTTGTAAATTTTTTTATATACATTAAAGAGACATGTAAGGCATTTAGTAGGAAACCACTTTGGAGCCCTAACCACACGTCTGAAACGACTGAGTTTACAGCTGCTGTAGTGATTCTGCGAAATGGTTTGTATAGATACAAGAAGGAGCCCTTGCTTTTAAACAAAGTATAGTTAGTAAAAGGGTGTGTGAAGCTTGAATCAAGTACAGACCAAAATTTAAGTAAGTAAAACATCCCACTTGATGGAAAATGTGTCTAAGGTGTTTGTTGGTTTGAGGCTGTTGTTTGTGGGGGGGGGGTGTAGTGCACGTTAAACTTTTCTTCTTCATCTTTCTGTTTTCACACAGTTTCACAAAACTCAGCCAGAATCGTTATACTAAGTCCTGGTTGAATGTTTTTCATACAGTGTGTTAATATGTGTCTCCTTTGTGTGCAGGTGAGATGGTGACAAAACAGCCCTTGATCCGGAGTATGAGGACAGTGAAACGAGAGACTCTGAAACTGATCTCAGGCTGGGTCAGCCGATCAAACGACCCACAGATGGTGAGAAATGTGGAAGGAAAACCTCAGCTTTTTCTAATGTTGGCACTAGGAACAATGGTCCAAATATTTTGGGGTGATGACCTAATTTCACAAAGTAAAAGTATATCTTACTTCTTGAGTAAACAGCAGAGATATATTTTCAACGTTGTGCATCTTCAGGTCATTGTCACTACACACTGTGGCAATCAATGAACCGGCTGACAGTAGAAAAGAAATAGAGCTAATCCTGTTGGTATTTTTAGATCAAGCACAAAACTACATTTTCTTGTGGAGGACTTGGTTGTTTCTGCCCTCAGCTTTGTCTTTATCTGCATAATAATTCATGTTCAGTCTCTGTGTAATACACTGAGAAGCCACAACTAAAACCGCTAACTGGTTTTAATATTGTAGCACATCAGGGTCTAACATCTTGATCCATGTTGATCTCTCCTGTCATTCTTCCAGGTCGGGGAAAACTTTGTTCCACCACTGCTTGACGCCGTCCTCATCGACTACCAGCGAAATGTCCCCGCCGCCCGAGAACCTGAAGTCCTCAGCACCATGGCAACCATTGTGAACAAGCTGGGGGGACACATCACCGGCGAGATCCCCCAGATCTTTGATGCCGTCTTTGAGTGCACCCTAAACATGATCAACAAGGTGAGACTGTTAAGTATTTGCCATTGATTAGCACTAGTTTGAATACAATTTTAGATAGAGATAACAGTAGGTGTTTTCTTAGTCATCAAAAAAACTAAATTTTAGAAAAAGGATGTCGGTTGACACGGACATTACAATACAGGAACTGGGACTTTCATGTTGTAACAGTTACATTGTATGGGTGTGTGTATTTCATATATACTGTATATTAAATATGAGTTTTTAGTGTAATACATTTAGTTCATATTGTAGTATCAAAGTATAGGTCAGTTACTCAGAACACTTAATTTCATGGAGTACTGCAGCTCAGTCGTCCTCGGCTGGAGGGTTTGATTTCATATTCCAACAAGAAGCCAGATGTGATCCCACATGATTGGATGACACAAAAAACAGGAAAAATAGGTGAAAAACAATGAAAAACTGTCAGTCGTTTAGACTTTTGAACCTTTATCTCTGAAACCAGAAAGCAGACTTCAGACAGTTCCTTCTTGGCTAAACAGGACACAGTCGAGTGTCACATCCCTGAGCGTCTGAGAGGGGGAGTGAGTTGAGTCAGTTTGTGATAGTTACACCATTGGTCGACTGGCTGCATTTTGGGAGTTGTCCCATATGACGTTGTTCTGCCAAAATGAACAGTTTCTGTTAATGGACTCTTTCAGTGACTATTCTTTTCCTCAAAAAAGCACCTTGGGACAAATCTAGTGAATTTTGACAAAACGAGAGCCACAGCTCAGAGTGGCGGAGCAGCAGTTTGTTACCCAGATGGAGGCTGCACACTATGTGACAGAGAAAAGCTGATTTTAGACAGGCACTGAACTTTTCTACACATAACTAAAAGGAGCTGCGTGAACCTGTGTGATGTCTGATTGAGCTGGTGAGCAAACAGATAAAGGACAGAAACCACCTGACACTCAGTGGAATGCAAATATAATGTGACAATGTCATCAATATGTTAATTACCATATGGCAGTTCCATAACTGTTTTCAAATGATCCTGGGACATTGAACAGACACAGTTAAGCTAAGTACTAGGTTTTAACTTGGTCTCATGTCATGGCTTAATTGATAAATAATCAACAGTTCAGGGATGGGTTACATCAAATTTTAACCGTGTAACAAAGTAGTGATCTGAACCTCCTGAAGGTGTGTGTGTGTGTGTGTGTGTGTGTGTGTGTGTGTGTGTGTGTGTGTGTGTGTGTGTGTGTGTGTGTGTGTGTGTGTGTGTGTGTGTGTGTGTGTGTGTGTGTGTGTGTGTGTGTGTGTGTGTGTGTGTGTGTGTGTGTGTGTGTGTGTGTGTGTGTGTGTGTGTTAATCCAACCTTGAAACTATTGTGTAAAAGTACAAATAAATACAAAATAAAATGTACTTAAGTAAAAATACAAGTACCACAATAACTTTTCTACTTGAGTAAAAGTACTTGCTTTTAATATATTTAAAGGTTCAGTGTGTAGAATTTGGTGACATCTAGTGGTGAAGTTGCATGTTGCAGCTGATTACCCCTCACCCCACCCTCCCCTTCCAAACATGAAAGAGAAACTGTGGTAGCCTTCAGTTGTCATAAAAACTCAAAAGGAGTTTAGTTTGTCCCGTCTGGACTACGGTGATGCAGCTGCTGCAGGAGGCGTGGTCTAATGTTACCTGCCTGCTCAGATTGGATCAGTGGACCAATCCCCCTCTCATTATTGATTCCTTTGGAATATAGAAAACTTTTTGAACATGTAATGCAATGCTTTGTAAAAATGTAGTTGTGTAGAAATACAGCTATTTGCTGATACATGTAGTGCAGTAAAAGTACCTGAAAATAATCTACTTAAGTAAAGTACAGAGACGTGTGCTCATACAGTAATGAAGTAAATGTACTTTGTTACATCCCACCACTGCTGAAAAGCCACATTAACTCATGGTGCTGATTATTCTGTATGGAATAAAAGATCCACACTCACTGATGCAGCTGTGGTCTCTAAACACCTCTGCAGGCCTAATAACAATGTTTAAACTAGACCTCTTGAACTATATAGAAGGCGAGAACATATTGAAACACGTGTTGTGTGTTTCCACCAGAACTTCGAGGAGTATCCAGAGCACAGGACCCACTTCTTCTACCTGCTCCAAGCTGTCAACTCTCACTGCTTCCCTGCATTCCTCGCCATCCCCCCGGCCCAGTTCAAACTGGTGCTGGACTCCATCATCTGGGCCTTCAAACACACCATGAGGAACGTGGCGGACACCGGTAAGACTGAAAACACACAACCATTTCACTTAAGAGACAACAGCAACAGTATAAATAGTCACCGCTGTAAACACCACCCTGGGTTCTGTGTTTTCTCATGTCATGAGGACAGAGTGTGTCAGACCTGGGATAATCTTCAAACAGTGAAAACTCGGTGGCTCACTTTATCTGTTTAAAAGGCAGAAATGTGACACTGCAGGTGCACGGTGATCCTTTACCTCAGCATTGTTCAGAGGGCTCATATTAAGATCTCAAATCAGGCTCCTGGACCCACACTAATGTACAGGTGTAACGGTCCTGTGGTGAGGAAGAAATGTAAAGAATGCTGACCTAAGGATGCGTTCATGTTTCTCATCCAGGTCTGCAGATTCTCTACACGTTGCTGCAGAACGTAGCCCAGGAGGAAGCAGCCGCTCAGAGTTTCTACCAGACGTACTTCTGTGACATCCTGCAACACATCTTCTCTGTGGTCACGGACACGTCGCACACTGCCGGTGAGTTCACAGCACAGATGAGGGGACACCCGGGGCCCCCAGGACCTGATATTAACACCCTTAGAAAGATAACACAATTGGAAGTCTCTGAAGTAAATGTGTGGGTGCTGTTGTGTGTATCCTGCAGGCCTGACCATGCACGCGTCCATCCTGGCCTACATGTTCAACCTGGTGGAGGAGGGGAAGATCACAACGGGGCTGAACCCTGCCAACCCCACCAACAACCAGGTTTTCATCCAAGAGTACGTGGCCAACCTGCTCAAGACCGCTTTCCCTCATCTACAAGAGTGAGTACACACACACACACACACACACACACACACACACACACACACACACACACACACACACACACACACACACACACACACACACACACACACACACACACACACACACACACACACACACACACACACACACACACACACACACACACACACACACACACACACACACACACACACACACACACACTGCTGTAGGTAAATCCTCACTGTGTCTGTGTTTGTGTTTCAGTGCTCAGGTGAAGGTGTTTGTGACCGGGCTGTTCAGCTTAAACCAGGACATTCCTGCCTTCAAGGAGCACCTCAGGGACTTCTTAGTCCAGATAAAGGTGAGGTTGTTAGAGTCATGTACAACTTTCAGTTCACACTATTTCAACTAGGTGTCATGATAATGAGTTTGAATAGAAAAACCGTAGTTTTTTTTCCACTTAGGTACAGTATAAATACATCCTTGTATCTGTATTCTGTTTGTTTATTAACGTGAATCTAACCAAGCTCAGTCTACGACTGCTCAGCCTTTGTCTCTTCTCAAAGAGGTTATCGGTGACTACATAGTTTACTGGTTAGCTGCTGTTTCCAGAAATAACATTTTCCTCCATGGCCAGGTTCCCTTCTAAATATATGGGAGGTTTGTGGCTGCTGTGCCAGTTTATTGTTGGAATAAATCTATGTATGACACAGTGATGTGATAAGCCACTGAAGGACATGTAGACTCTTTCTTGTCTGCTGATGGCGCCACTTTTCAGCTGTCCGGATCAAAGAAAGATCATTTTATGTGCCGCTTTATTTGTGTTGATCATTTCAAAATAAAGATATTTTCAGATGGAATCAGGATTGAAGCGAAAACACTTAAAGGCCATTTTCTGCTGGTCACAAACCCACTAACATCTCACCTTTGTCTGCAATTGGAATGAATACAATCGACATCCACTCCCAGGTCAAATGACTTTGAGGTAGACACGTTTTTTATCGGCTCCTGCTTCAATGAGCAGTGATGAAACATGAAACCCGTGCTAATTTGGCAAGGCGGCGAGGTGAGAGAGCGTTCATGACGTCGAACATGACACACCGATGGAAAAAAACGAAAGGCAAACTTGTACTGGCAACGGGAAAGGAGTCAATCGCCTTTTAAAGCGAGTTTTCCTGCCTTTAAAAACCTGTGTTTACCTGCTAATTTTGTTGTAAAATAGGTATAATTCTCAACAACTTTATTTATTATGACACAAAATATGAGTTAAACATTTACTTTCTCTACTTTCTGTTTCTCAAAGTAAATAGATTTATGTGATGTCACATTGAGCTTTATATTTCTGACATTTTTCTTAAACTAATCAATTGACCATAAAATGAATCAGCAGATGAATGATCACAAAAGGATCATTAGTCGTTTCCCCAGTCAGGATCATACAGTAGGATGTGTGGATGGATGGAGGTGAAGTTTGACTGAAGCCTTTCTTTCTCCTCCGCTGTTCTTCCAGGAGTTTGCGGGCGAGGACACCTCAGACCTGTTTCTGGAGGAGAGGGAGGCGTCGCTGCGTCAGGCTCAGGAGGAGAAACACAAGATCCAGATGTCGGTGCCGGGCATCCTCAACCCTCACGAGATCCCAGAGGAGATGTGTGACTGAGCAGCAGCTCAACCAAACTGTACAGTACTCCAGACAACCAACAAACAAAAACAAACAAATAAACCCTGACCACAGCAAACACAACAAAACCCAAGAGAGGCACTTGAGTGTGGTGGGAGGCCACTCCCCCTCTGCAGAGCGGGGCCGTCCCACTGGATGTTTGTTGACCAAAACGATGCCAATAACGTGTAAATGAAACCGCGTCACCCTGTGGCCCTTTTTACATAATCTGCATTTTTCTATGGGAACCTTTTGTGTGAGCTCTTTCCAGAAGCATCAATCTGAGCTTATGTTTCGTTGCTCTCCGTTCCATCTGACCTGCATGATGAGGTTGTAACGATTAGGACACGTTTACGATCTGTCTTTTTTTTTTTTATTTCTCGTTCTGTTCCCTTCACCTTCCTCGTTCTTTTTCTCAGCTCTTCCTCCCCCCTCATATATTTGTTTATATATAAATATATTATATATACAGTCTGAGCCGGGTTTTTGTGAGGACACCATATGTGTCACGTCGGCATAGAGGCTTCTAGACCTTTGGCGAGACAGACAGGAAGTGGCTCTTTTGGAGGCACACACGCCGCTTATTTGGTGCCCCACGGCATTGTGGGAGAATGTGAATCTAACAGATTATGAATGAAGGCTGAGAGATGCTGAATCATATTTCAGCATCTGTGGCTCCCGAGTTCTGCTTCACCTTAAAAAAGTGTTTGGCTGCTGCCGGCAGGAGTTTTTTTTTGTTGTTGTTTTTAGGGAAAGCAAAACCGAATATGTGCATATCATCCCAATTGTATAGCATCTTTACTACCATGGGAAATTTTTTTCCTTTTATTCTATTATTTCTTTTTTGTTGTGGGTGTGTGCGTGTGTGCTGTCGCCTAGTCGACATCAGCGTTTTGTTTTCCTCTAAGAGGATTGTTGCTCATTTGTGAGCCTTCATTAATGGGATGTTTTACGGACGTGGCAGAGGTATTTATGGGTTCTTGGTTGGTTGCATCTTTATAACAACTCCTGTTTAACTCAGATGGCTTTCAAGATTTTGAATTGTACTAATTTAGATTGTTTACCATGCAGTAGTGCTTCAAGACACTACCTTTAGAGCAAAATGAAAAATAAAACTGGGTTTACATTTAATTTTGTATTTTTGCATTTTTTTTTCATTTGTACCTGTTTGCGTTCTGTCCAAATAAACAAAAGGCTTTTTGTCCACAGAGCAAATGAAATGCCAACGAGTTTAATTAGGAAAAGAATGTATAAATCCAAATAAGTACCCGATCTCTTATGGCAAATTTCCCTTCTCGAGGTGTTACATTTGTTGTGAGCTTTTTGAACTGATTAAAGTTGAGAATTTTATAACCCTGCCTCTGCTCAGATTTCTTTATTTCACGACAGGGACACATATTTTATCACCATTTGTTTCATCACTTCTTCATAAATGTACTGAGATGTACATTTAAATGCTAACAAAAAAAAGATAAATAATCCTGAATATTTAATCAACTGTCCAAACTAGGCAGAAGCTCAAACTAATGTTCAGGTTACACTTGAGTGTTGCGTGAAATGAAGCTCAGACCCTTCAGTCTGAATACATCTGAAGCAGATGAAGTGATAATGTGTTGGCACAATCCTGGGATGTGGAAAAAAAATACTATTGTGAAAAAAAAGTTTAAATGTCACATTTGATGGACCCATCTGTGTTAAGAGTAGTGACTGACTTGTGTGAGCTGCCAGAGTGTTGCATCCTGGGAGTGTTGGTCTGGTTTCTCCTTATGAACAGACACACTTTTCTGCACAACCTCTCCAAAGACTGAGCTCCGATTATTACACTGGGTTTATGAGCTAAAAGAAAAAGAATTTGCCTGTAGCTAAAACTGATTCCAAGGCAAAACTTCACCGGTTCATCTGCACAAGGCATTTTGTAATGTTAGAAGTCTGATATTTGAGTGTATTCTCAACATTTGTACTTAATTTCAATGTCGAAAAATGTTATCCTCAGTAAACAAAGTAAAAAAATCTCTTAATTAGTTAGATTTTAGTATTGACATTTTTACGTTATTCTTAAAATGAAAATAAAACCCTCTTAAGCCTGGCCCTGTATATAAGTAACAAGTATAAGTAAAAGTAATATAATACTGAAGTTGAATCATCAGTATTATGAGAATTGGTTATGAATTGTTTGTGACATAAGACAGCATGTTGCCATCAAAAATAAACTTTCTGGTTTAAACAAGTAAATATGAAATAACATCTATGTACAGTTTGTCTCTGTGTAAATCACAGATGTGGATCTAGACTCACCTGGACAGCTGTGACCTGAACTCCAACACACCTCACACACACTGTCGTCCCTTGGTACACACAGTGTTCCCGCAGCATCCGACTGCTTCCGCTCAGACACGTTTGGCTGCGGCTGGTGAAGTGTAAGGCGAGCCGGCCACTAATCCCTGTTAACTTACTGGTATTACAGTGAAGGTTATGATGATGCTTTTCCAGTGAAAGTTGAAACACTCGTCTGACACCAGTCCAACAACCTGTCGGCTCTGATGCAACCAGAGAGGAAGCTGCTGGACCTGAACAGATATCTGCTGTCAGACTCTAAACTCCACATTAACTCCTGTTATTAGGACGTTGGTTGATTTTTCTTTTGCAAATCTCAGATGTGGGTTTCTTTGTTAGTTTTGTTTCCGGAGGCCTTTTCTTCTTCTGCAGTGGAGGGAGGGGGTTTTGTGGTTATTAGCAGTAAAACCACTTTGTGCATGGGCTGCCTGTGGTCTTGTGTGGACTCAGCATCTCTCTCTCCTGCTGCATTACTGCTGCATATGTCGGCTTTGATGCTGCATATCTAACCATCTCTCTGGGACCATAATTCAGTCCGGCTGTACTGTAACTGGACCCCTCCCTCCCTTCCTGACCCAGATCCAGAGATCCTCAGCCATTCTCGGCATCCGCTGTCGAGGAGAAGAGGGAACAGCTGGGGGAGCCCCCACCTGCCCACCAGAGGAAAAAAAGCCCGCTCTCTCCACACTCTACACCCCGTTATGCCCCGCTCTGTGTGTGCTCTGTGGGCAGGAGCGGTTATTAATACCCCTGTGAGTAAGTTAGACAGGAAGAGCCAGGTTAACACACCCACTGATCGGAGGCTATCAAACAGAGAGGGTGGTTGACCCTCTACCCAGGGGCACATACCAACCCTCTGCACAGGACTTTCACACTTTCTACAAACTGCACTTGTTCTTTTAGTCTCATGCACAAGAATAAAAAAGAGAAACTAAAGCGACACAGTTAGCGAAGAGTAAAATCACCCCGATGAAAAGTGTGTGATATCACCTGGTTGTTAGCCGAAAGCAGAGGGGACAGTTTGTGGTCTAACTGGGGCAAAGTTAACTTTCGAGGTCCCAGCGTCCCCCCGGAGGTGATATACTGCCACCAAGTGGACAACGAGCAGAAAATGAAGGTCAGTGTCATTCATGTTTTATTGGTCCCGGTGTCATACAGAACACTCACATTCCAGAACAGATGCAGGTGACTACACATCTCTCGATAAGAACTGGGAGTTAAAACATTTGTTAGTAATTGTAGCATCAGTCGAATCCAGACGTCTGCGCTTCGCCACATTAGACAATGAGAATTAGTGCAGAGTTAAATGTACTGACTGATGTGCTGTGATGAGCAGAAACAAGCTGAGCTGTCTGTGCTGTCACAGATCTGAGGTCGGATCTTTTCGTATCGTCTTTTACTCTCAAAGCTTCACAGGCTCTAAACAATTCGGATCTAAACAGTTCAACTTCATAAACCAGCTTTTCTCATGTTGAACCTGCACTTCACTGGCTCCAAATGAAAAAGAAATCCTGAAGAAGCACTGAGGTCGTCAACGTGCTTTTCCTAAGAGCTGAGCTAGATCCAGAGTTCTCCTTGTTTTTCCAAGGCTGGTCACAGCTGCACAAATACACAGCGAGCTGAGTGATAGAGGACGCAGTTAATGGTGATCCATACATAGTCACCTGAGATAAGCAGAGAGGGAGGGGGTCCACAGTTATAAGAGGTGGCCGTGCTGGAGGGGGCTGCCGGTAGGAAGTTACTTTCCTCCTCACAGGAAGATCTCGCCTCTTCCTCGTTTCTTCTGATCTGTCTTTTCATCAGCTCAGAGGCCTTCTTCCCATCACGTCCTTTACGTTGTCCGGATCTGAGCGTAGCGAGTTTTAGATCTGAAGAGGCAGAAGAAGATGTGGTCAGATTATGACAAACAAGATGTACACATGTGGTTGTGTGTGTGTGTGTGTGTGTGTGTGTTAACCTGGGTGTCTTCTCTGAACTCTGTCTGGCTTGAGATGTACTCTTAAACTGCCCTTCCAATCTGGAGTAGGTTCCCCCTGCAGGCTGCAATAACACACACACAAACAGGCACACAGTCCAAAAACAATCCAACTTCAGGCAGCTGCAACAACTAGAACAACTGTGCTGACAACAACAACCTCATGCTGTGAATAAATCCTGGTCACATTTCCTGCAGCAGTGTGATTCTACACATGTGATCACTTGCCATACATACCGTATCTATCAGCAGACACACACACACACACACACACACACACACACACACACACACACACACACACACACACACACACACACACACACACACACACACACACACACACACACACACACACACACCTCTTTAGTGTCCTTAGATCTGCTCTGCTCCTGGTCTCCAAACCTGGTCTTCGTCAGGTGGCCGATGATCTCCACCATGCGACGCTGGTCTGGTTCATAAAGACGATAAAACAGTGAAGAGAAGAACTAAACAGTTTACATTCATGTCTTATTCATCTCTAAATATTTAGTGAAGACTTTCAGGGAACATAATAAAAGGTACTTAGTGCATTTTGTCGTTATCTACAAAACAGTGTGTTGTGAAGTCACAGTGACCTTAACCTTTGACCTTGACAATATAGTCAAAGATATGATCAAGATAAAAATGTTCATGTCAGTTGACATCGATAATCATCACGATAAATGTCCCATTATTATATTTTTAAGTTAAAAGTTCCTGAGTGAAGCTTGACAAACACTTGATAAACAACAAAACATTTTACAAATCTGAGGTCAATCAATTATATGTTATAACTCCTCACAGTGCTTACACAATGCTTAAGTATTATATCTATATATAATGAACCTGTGTTTTATTGCTATTGATGAAAATTGCATTGTGATAATTATTGATTGAATTTTGAATTATTGAATACGTTTCTATCTCCACAATGATTGTTTCCAAAAGTCTGTTTCTGTCCAGACTAAAACACAACCCTGGAATTTTCTGAATAGAAGTCGGCCAGCAGTTTCTCCAAAGATCACAAGTGATGTGCTCTAAAACTGAAATATTCATGTAAATGTTTGTGCCAGATGTAATGAAATTCCCAACTCACATTCCTGATAAATTCACAAAACCTAACGTCACAGTGAACACAGAGACCACAGAGATCAAAGGGAGTGAAGGTTTATGTTTGATGGGACTTCCCACTGTGTTCCTGACATGTTTATGACAAATACTGTTTATTTGGCCACATACATGTTTTGTGAGGTAACAGTGACTTTGACCACAACTGGACAGTTGTAAATGTCATAATAAAATAATCAAGTAGGACTCATTCTGCTAAGAATAGATAATACATACTTGACATGCCTAAAAATATAGAAGTATTAATAACATTGACTTCCTGTGGACGCCTCCTTTACCTTCTTCTCTCTGAGCGTCCTGGTTGTAGCGCATGGAGCGAGAGCTGTCCCACTTACTTTTCTGAACGCTCACTCTGCAAAACACACACCACAGGCACCAGCGTCAGGCCCGGCTCATTCAAACGGCCAACACGAGCACTGAGAAGCAGCACTAACAGCGTCAGGCACGTAATTACTGCAGCAGATACACAAGTGTGTGAGAGGAATGTGTGTGAGGATGATGGTGTTTGCAGATGAACTCACACGAATGGTGTGTTGTCCCTCGTCTGTGACTGAGAGGGAAGAAAAACAGAAGAGTTCAGGATTTCAGACATTAAAGCGTAAACTACTGTTCCAGCTGCTCCGTGTTGTTTGAGCAGGAATAAACAAGAAGAAGTTAAAATGCAGTTCATGGTTGAATTTGTCAACTGTGTCACTTTAGGCAGATGTTTTAGAGCAGTCATGCATAAATATTAGAGACAACTGTGAGTTCAAATTCTTTCAAGATGAATTATTTAGCTTGAATTAACTTCATGTATATTGTACGATGGGCCACTTAAAGGGAAAATAAATAAAGTCACAATATTATAAAAATAAAGTTGTAAATTTGCGTTAGTAAAGTGTTACTATTACAGGAATAAAGTTGTACATTTGCGAGAGGAATATGCAGCATTTTGTTAAGTTATACTTTAGTTTAAGTTTCACAAATAACTAAATACATACATATTATAAGTATCAGGACTTTACTGTGCAAGAAACCAGTGGTCACATGGGCAGGACATGAGATTGGTTCAAGATTTGGGATCCAGAAGGAGTGAAACTCTGTTGAGCACAAATTCTCCTTGCTGCTTATTTCCTTAAAATATTCTTTATTCATAGAATATTATGCCTTTTTCTCATTAAATCAGAACTTCATTCTTGTAATATTACAAATTTTCTTCTCGAAATCTCAGAATATTTGTTTCTTCATATGGCCCTGATACTCCGTAGTAATATTGTATATCTAACTTCATATCAAATATAAGTGACTATACTGTGAAAACCAAGTTCTATATCAATATTGTTCCATAATTGACACACCCTGTTACAGAACTTTTTCTGTGCAGCTTCCTGACACTGAATTAAAGACCAAACACGTCCAGGTTTCCCTCTGCAGGGTTTTACTCCACTGAGGAGTGTGGACTGAATATTAATGAAATCACTGACTCACTTTCTCTGGTTTGTCTTTGCGTTGGAAGTTGGGAGAGGACATTTGTTTCTTCAGAGGTCTGTGGGCCTTCTTTGCCTTCTTAGCAGCTGGAGAGAGAGAAACCAAACATATATCAACAGCATCTGACGCCACCTGCTGGACAAACACAGCAACTGTTATATTTTCCAGTCTTAAAAATGCAAAGACTGCAACAATGAAATGATAAAATGCAGAGTGAGAGTGGAGCAGTGATGAAGTGCTATAAACAGTTTAATCATTTAAACTACAACAAGTCAATGGAACCAAAATTCATTGAAACACCAACAAACATGACATTTGTGATGAGGCGAGGGGGATTACTCCCATGTATGACATGACAGTATATTTGTGATAGGAAAAAAAAATTAAAAAAATAGCGAGACAAACAATTATCCTTTTTTTTTACCCATTGCTACCCATTTAGATATTTTTGTCAAACTAACACTTTAACTGCTGATGAGGAGAAGTGAAGTCAAAGTTGTGATTTTTAAATTCTTAAATGGTTAAACAGAAAGTTAAATATGAATAATATTAGTTGTAACTATAAGTTATGATTCTAGTCATTCTAGTATAGAGTAAAATACCAAAAGAAAAGCTTGTCTGTATTTCATCTATCATAAAATCAATTAATACTTATTTTGACTGCTGATCAAAATCAATTAAAAAGAGTAGTTGAACTAACCATAAACACACACACACACATATTATACTATAAGTTGATGTTATTATCAGGGAGAATATATTATCTTAGCATGAAGCTTTGTGAAGAATGAGACGACAAAAACTGATTTGTTTCATTTGTCTAAAGTAAAAGTTTCATCTGGAGTCTTATCTTCACATCTGCACTAAAGTGTTGAGGGAATACACCAACAAAAATAGTTCCTGTTTGCTTGGACAAATGCTAAGCTAACCACGTCCTATATAAAATGATCTCTTAACTTTAAAATAAAACTTCTGTGTGGCATCAGGATAAAAGTACACTGTTATTTCACCTTGTTTCTTGGACAGCTCCTCTTCATCCCCCACCTCATCTTCAGTGACCTCTGACCCCGTGGTGTACTCCTCGTCCTCTGACAGAAGAGACTGGTGCCTCTGAGAGGTCACACACATTACCACTCAGTTGCTTGATGAATCTGACATTAGCCGACATTTTGACTGATCTAACAAAAGATCTCAGTAAAAGCCCCATCTACAGTTCCCTTCTAACAAAATGAACAATCCCAGGTTAGAAGCAGACACTGTGTAATGAAGGGAATGAGGGAAAAGTCCTACCAGCTGCAGACTCCAGTTTTTCAAGAGGGAAAACTGGTAAGAAAGAGAAAGTAGCTGAGGTCAGAGGGAGGAAAAGAGCCGAGGCAGAGACACAAAGGTGAACAGATGAAAAGCATCAGACGGACAGAGAGAGGGGGACTTACAGTGCTGCCGTCTCCTCTCAGAGGTCCGAGGAGTGTTGGCTCCAAGAGAACATCACAGTCCTGAACCTTCTCTGCACTGGACGGACTCTCCTCAGTACTGACACACACACACACATCATCAGAGGACTGCATTGCCCTCTCACAACAACGCTGCTTTAAAACAATTACACACTGGGAGAAAAAGAAGAATTGTTGCTCACCCATCTACCGGTGGTGTGTTGGACACACACACTGCGTCTCTGTGCAGCAGCAGGTCATTGAGGACTCTGGTCTGAGCTGAGGTCACCTCATCACAGTTCTCTTCATCAGGTAGGTTCACTATGTGGTCTCGCATCTTACAGCCCTGCAAACACAGACACACACATATGATGCAGCATATGATGATTTCCTCCGTTTACAAGAATCCTACACAGCAAAGGCAGCAGCAGGTTGAAGCAGCACTAGAAAACTTCCACGTTCATGGTTTATGTCAAAGTAACTGAGTGTCCTCCTCTTTGCCACTCGTACAGACATTTGCAGCTGGAATGTGCAGCAGACTGCAAGTCAAGTTTTCAAATGTAACTGGTCACAGCTTGGACGCTGACTGCAGACGTGAATAAATGAGCAGCAAGAAAACAAAAGTTCAAATGACGGTTATATTAAACACTGACAGGGCAGCCATTACTGAGTCCACCTGTTTTACTAATCATATGATGGAGCCTGCAAAAAGCACGTGGGTTGATTTGTTGGTCAAGCAAATATTCTACTAACAAAGTAGATTTATTTTATGAATAAAAGCCATTCTAAAGGTTTTCATCAAACATTAGTAACTTGGCAACATCTACCTAATAGTTCCAGAAATCTCTGTCAGTCTGTAGCTCGCATAACTCAACACTGTTCAACTTGATGGCTTCACGCTCGGCATGAATGGGTCCAGTGAAGTGCAGTGTCAACTGTTGGGCAATTTGCAATTGTGATAAAATTTGAACAAACAGGTGAACAGCTCTTAGTGCAGCAGCATCAGGGATCTTCTGCTGCACATCACTTTTACAAAATCACAAAGAAACCTGTGACCAGCATCACCACAGGCCAAGCTAACGGCACATTCCAAACAGGCCCGTTTGGAATGGGCACTGTATTAGTTTCCATTGAATTGTGGTCCATACCTTGGGAATTCCAGTGGGGTCGAAGCGGAGAACCCTCTGGTTGCAGCAGGGATAAATTCCTGCACCATGCAAGCCTTTCTCAGCACCAGGGCCAGGGTACAGCACACTGTCTTGGTGGTACTTGCAGTGGGTCAGCTCTGCACAGACAAACAACTACACACACACACACACACACACAACACACAACACACAAAATGTACATGATAAATATGTCAGATTCATAGAATAAATCTCAAATTTTCTCCTTGAGCATGTTCTTGATTTATATCAGAGTCACACTCTTAAATTCCTCATTTGATCATTTGAACACACACACACACACACACACACACACACACACACACACACACACACACACACACACACACACACACTACACCTGTTGGCACCGGGAGCAGGTGAGGTAGTTGATTGTACCCCAGATTCTCCAGTAAACCAGGACCCAGGACTTGAGCTCCTCATATAGTCCACTGATGTAATCATGCACGTCCCAACTCTTCTGTCTGCAAATACACACACACACACACACACACACACACACACACACACACACACACACACACACACACACACACACACACACACACACACACACACACACACACACACACACACAATTACATGAATCATGTCCTCATACATGTGAAGCGGAGTCATAATGAACGAGTGCTACTATACCTTGTGTGGGTATAGATGATTTCTCCTTGAGCGTCGATGTTGATTTTCCCTGGAACACAACAAATCTTCCTCTCTGTGTCTTTGGTCAGCATCTTCACACACAAACCACACCTGGGATCCAACACACGTACGACAGACAATAACAGTCAAACGAATTAAGGTAACAGACTGAAGGAAACGTGAGGAAACCAAGAAGCTTCCTGCTCACCTGTAGAGGGTCGAGGCGTTGCCCGGTGAATCTCTGCTCTGATAGCTGGGATCGAAGAGACGCTCAATTTTCTTCTGGAACAACTTGCTTTTAAGGTGAAAGGAAATAAAGAGAAAAAACAATCAAATATTGTTTGCTATTGCACTGTAATGCAGAGGACAAATATAGAACTATATTTAATTCCCACACAGTGCTGTTGTATCACCTACTCGGTGCCATTCAGATGCTGCGAGAAATGGCTGTTGATCACCGTTCAATCAAATACACTCTGAACCGGAGCAGACGGTAATAAGAATAATTCATCTAACATCAGTGCAGGACAGTTTCCACACACTGTCGACTGATCACATATACACCACTTCAACCAATTTACTGAAACATGTTTTTTCTGTTTATTGTTTTTTTCTTTACGTTTTAATACCACAAACAAAAACTGCTTCAAAATAGCAAAGTTTCAAGAGTGAGTCACTTCTAATTCCATGATTAAAGCTACAGGAATAAATATTCATACATATAATTTGTAATTTTTTTAATATTATATTTCTGTACAGAGTGAGTTCTATCATCAGTGTGACATTGAGTATCTTCACACCGTTGTATTGGTACTTTTACTGCAGTAAAAACTGTGAATACATTTTTCCACAACAGATTCTCCTGACAGATGGCTGTATACATACATATATATATACAGTATATATACATATATTTACCTCTGGAGGTTATTTTTTCACCCCAGTCTGTGCGTTTGTTTGTTTATTTGTTTATCAGCAGGACTACGATAAAAACTACTTAACGAATTTCCACGAAACTTAGTGGGAGCATTGGTCATGGTTCAAGAAAGAACCCTTTCAATGTTGGCAAAGATCTGGATCAGGGGGCAGTCCAGGATTTTTATTTTTCACTTTCTTTAACATTGCAAGATAGAAAGTGTCTTTTAACATTTTAACAAATGTCCCAGAGAATAATCTTGTTAAAATAAATTCAAGCATAATTAGGGGACCGATATCTATGATGGTGTGAAATGTGGTGCAGCTTGATTGAATTTATCGGGACTATTGGCCCTTGGCAAAGCTACGTGCTCTACAGAGTGCCATTCTTGTTCCAATACTAATTCCCCACTCTCCAATTTTCTGCATAACATGACTAAGTGGTGATTGTTTTTTGAAACAACGGAATCAACTCAGGAAGGATAGTTGTGATATTATGCTTTTGAGTCATTTCTCTGTTTGTTTTCCTCACGGAGCTCAGCCACACACTCTCTCCACACACTGACTGAACACTGTGTTGGTTGTTTACACTCACCTCTTGAACTTGTCCTTTTTGTCCCTGATGTCGTCCGCCTCGTTGTGGCTGAAGAACTCGGCGATGCGTGTGGCCAGGTTGCTGTTGATGCAGTTCATGTTGCAGGGTGTAGCCACGATGGCGCTCATGTATTTGTAGCAGTACTGGATACATTCGTCCACCTAAGCAATAAAAAAGGTAAACCGCTTTTACAAGAGCCTTCGACTTGGACTGTAACATTCATATGATCCCACCTTCACAAACACATTAAACAACACTGCTACAGTTTTAGCTCCTCTACTAGAACTTAAACTCCTGGAGGCAAAAGAAAATCTACACTAACACTAACATCCATGCAACATCAACTATCTATGGGTCTCTTGTTTTTCCTGTTTCAGGAGAAGTTATAAGATGCAAAACATCCAATTATTTGTATTATAAATATAAATGTAAATATGAAAAAGAGAAATTTTACAAGAACAATTCTGTGCAGTGCATCTGAAAAACAAGGGGCCCGAAGGACAACGACACAGTTGGCATCAAGCGTCACAACACTTACTAACGTATCCATCTTCAAGAACTCGGAGGAGATCAGGATTGAGATCACATTGCTGGGCTCTGTAATGGACAAACACCACATGACCAACCAAGCAAACCCCACAACCGACAAACAACACAGAACACACAGCCAGTGGCCCAGCAAACACACACACCACATGACCAACCAAGAAATCAAGCACCATCCACTGATTCACACCAACAGGTGCTGAGAGTGACAGCTCAGGCGTTGCCATGAGGAATAACGTTGTGTCTGATGTGGTTTTACAGTTTTTCTGGGGAAGTTTACCGAGCCGGGGTTTGTCCCTGTTCCCCTCTCCTGCGGAGTTCCTCCTGACGTAGTTCATGAGCCAGTCGAAGATCTGCACGTCACAGTGCACTGAGATGTCCACCTCCTCCCATCTCTGGGCGTCCACAGACAAGTACTCAGCGAAGTAACGCATCTCTTTAACGAGAAGATCTCTGGGACACGTGAAGTCCTGCTTCAGGTTCTTAGTCTCATCACACACGTGGATGACCATATTGGGACTGTGGGAAGAAAAGTTTGCATCTATTTTTTGCAATACAGTCAGTCATTAAAGCATTCTACTAAATAAAACTATGTAAACCTGCAAACTTTTTAAATCCTATTTTCAAGTGGACAGGGGGTGAGTTTCACTTTAAGCAGATCTGTATGTTTGAGCGATCCACACTTTTATCTAGGTTAGCTGGCCTCACTGCTCTGGAGAGCAGCACCTTGTAAGGACTAAGAGTTACTACCACTTACTCTCTTGGCTTCTGAGGTCGGTCGTCCTCATCTACTGACACTCGTTTCTCTTTCTTCTCCACACCCCCCCCATTCCTTCCTGAGAGTGTCGATTTAGAGCCTGGACGTCAAAAAAGAGAAAACCATCAATAACACAGCTACTGACATACATTTTAACCAAGTGAATTATATTCAATAAACTTAAATTATTCCTAAGATGACACTAAACTGTAAGAGCAGAAAAGAAAATAAGTGTCAAGAACAGAAACTAAAGAATGTTTTTTTTTTTTTAATCTGTATTGCTCAGGCTGTCACTGACCAACCTGTAACTTTGCTGCTGCTCTGGCTGTCTCCTGAGTCGACCGTCTCCCCAGTGTCCAGCAGGATAGACAGGCCATTTGAAGGGGAGGTGCCTCCCTCTGTCAGAGTATTACATTGGTTGTCGACATGAGGAAACCCCCCTGTGTTCTTCAGCTCCTCAAATCGACGGGCACACTGCAAGATCACAGCAATGTCAACATTTGTGTTACTAACCTTGTGTTACTAAGTCATGGGATAATTGGTGAATGGATGGAAACAGTCACCCGACGTTGACGTTACCTCCTTGGGAGTGAATCCTGGGACCAGCTTGGCGACGTTGTCCCAGTTTATGGGCTGGGGTACTCCCCACATAGAGCCCAGCACCATGTCCAAAACCAGGACGTTGTTGTCATAGGGGAAGTTGTTGTTGTCCGAGCAGTAGCGGCTCATCTCTACAGAGACAGAGATAAGAAACAAGTGGCAGTGAGTCTACAATGAACAACCCTCACATCCAAATCAGCCTGGAAATGATTGGTTGGCTGATCTGAATGAACTATCTTGTTAATTGTTTCATTCATTTCAAGCAAGACTGATGCACAGTCTGAATATCTTTTGGTCTGTGGACTGTTTGAAAACAAAGGGGTTAGAAAGTCATGATGAACCTTTTGTCTCCATTTTCTGAATTTCTTTTTAGCTCAGACGAGAAATTGTTGGATTGAGAAAATAATCACCATATAATCGATAATTAAAATAAAGGGTGAGATGCAATTCTTATCCAAATTATTCATGATTGTATTTTCGTACAGGACCACCCCTACCTCAAGTGAGGTGTGGTACGTAAGCAGTGGCAGCCATAATATTTAATTATTCTTACGGCACTATTCACAGGGTGTTGCATCGATACTGATTCATGCAACACGACTTTGAATGCAGACAGTGGAGGGGACTCACTTTTACTTTCACTTCAGCCAGCTTCCATAAAGTTAAATATCCATACGACTTTGACCTTCAAATGGTAAATTAACACAACGTATTTAAATATTACAAAAACAAACTCAGATTAATCTAAACTACATAAATTACAGCTCGTCTACAATGCAGAAGCCATACTTCTCACCAAATCTACTGAAAGAGAGCATATCCCTCCGACTTTAGCTTCTCTTTACTGGCTTCTAGTCAATTAAAAGATTTAATTGTTGAATTTTAAGGCGATCAGGCCTGTTCTGTCAGGGCTCCCTCTCTTTGGAACAATCACCTTGAGGAGATCTGTCTGGTAAACTCTTTAACTCTTTTGAATCTCTCTTAAAGACACATTTTGTCATTTCTCCTGGCTCTGATCTGACTATTTTCATCATTTTATCTAGCTTTTACCATTTTCTCGTTTGGGAAACTTTTTTCTATTCTATTTTTGTATTTGTGACATAATGGTGTGTGATCTTCTAATAGCTTTTTTATCGTTTCCTGTTGTGTTGCCCTCAATTGTTTATTTTGAACTTGTAAAGCAGCTTGTTACTGTTTTGTGTTGGAGATTTCTGAGGAATAAGGAGCAAAGTCCACACAGGTCTTTCTGGGATTTAATGCGGCACCTGCAGATGAACTCACAACACATCACGTGCATGAGATGTGAAAACAAAACAATATTTTGGTGGTGACAAGCAATTCAGGACATCTTGCCTTGTCCTTGGATGTGCAGTGAAGTGCTGGCTCTTACACAAGTGTGTCATGCAGAAGATAGTAAAGAATCCTGTGCCGGATGAAAAGACCATTTACTGTTTCATATAAGGAATAATAAATAATTAAATAAAATCAGGCTTAGGACTTAGAATTTCTTATACTGCGGCAGTGAGGGTACAGCGGTCGTCCTCTAACCAGCAGGTATATGGTTCGATCCCAGTCTTTCCCATCTGCATCCTGAGGCAAGACACTGAACCCTGAATTGCCCCTCATAGAAAAAGTGCTGCCCATAGATGCACAGTATGAATGAATGGGTGAAGGACAATAACCTGCAGTGTAAACAATTTTCATCAAGACAAGAGAAGCAATATATAAATACAGAGAAATAATCTCTCCACTGTATATTCACTGGTTTTGTCTATTCACTGGTTCTGTCTGGTGACCCACTGCTGAGTAACGCATCACTAGAAGTCAAAGTACTGATAATTGTCAGTGCCATGACATCCTGATGGCTCAGTGCTGTCAGACTGGACATACGATGAGTCACATCATTTATAACATCTGCACATTTGCGGGTGCACGTGTATCACGCACATCCAGCGGTGGTGAAGGGGCAGGCCGAGCCCCTCTTGTCCTCCTGCTCCATCAACATCTGCTGCTGGCGGGTCACATAACAACCAGCTGCTTCTCTCCACACCCCTCACTCAGACACACGGAGGACATGTTGTTCACTCACTTGTCGTCACAGTCCGTCCTCCCCCGTCGTGTGGTTCTCGGTCCTAGGCTTCAGCGGCTGTCATGTCGGTGTGTGAGGTTGATGCTGCGGTCCTCTCCTCCTCTACCGGCTCTCTGCCTCCATTGCTAGCTAACTTTGCGGGACAGCATCTGCTGCCTTCGAGGACTCCTCGTAAAACTCCCGATCTCCAGCCCACAGCGTGCGTCACGACTGTTGCTGTTAAAGTTGCTCAGTTGTTTCTGTGCTGCTGTTTCACCCAAATAATAACTATGTAATAATAACCGCCATAAACTATGTAATCCCTAATGTCTCAGAGGAGAGAATTTTTGCAAGAATAAAATAGTTATACGGTAAGATATTTAAGAAACAGTGGAAATAGACTGAAGTCTCTTATCAATATTTAATGAACATATTCAAAATTCAGCCTCAAATAGACTAACGCAGCTGTACAAATCCCGACAGTCCTTGAAGGCAGCATTAGCTCCAGCTATCATCTAAGCTAAAGTAGGAAGTGTCACACATTTTAAACTCGGTAGAAAAAGACGCGTGTGGTCCACAGCTGTTCTGTGAACATACAAACTTAGTGAACGAGTCCTGGAATAGAAACGAATAAACTCTTGAATAAATGCGCAGTCGGATCTGCAGCGGTGACTCGTCCCTGTTGTCGCACTGCAGCAGGTTCAGGCGTCCTGTTGCTTAGAGACAGAGGTCGTAAACCTGCTGTTTGTGCAGGAGATCCTCCTTAAGACCTTTAAAAGTGTCACATGAGAACAAAATATCATCGTTTCATATGAATTAAACTACTACTACTACTTATAGTAATATTAATACCTCTATTTCTAACAACAATAATGATAAGGACAATAATAATAATTCTGCACTGAATCCTCCTTAGAACTTTGAAAGTGTGACATTTAGATCTGCATCAAGTTGCACATTCTCCTAAATATCAGTCCCCTAACCGTGAATGTTTTTTCATCAAGAGCCATTCATTTTTCTTTGAGAAATCAACGGAAATGGTTTTGAAATGCAAAAGAACATTGAAATAGAAAAATGCCCTCATGATGTTAAAGAAAGTGAAACTAATTCCTGGACCTGCACCAAAATGAAATGGGTCTTCCCTGACTCATACCACATCTTTCCACCAAGTTTCATGGAAATCTGCACAGTAGTATTTGTGTAATTTTGCTAACTAGACAAGACATAAAATAATTAGGGCCTGAGCACCTCCGGTGGGAGGCCCTATTGTATTTCGAAGGATTTGTATTTCCCTTTTGGGGCTTTTTCAGGGCCTAGACATGCTCAAATTGTTACCAAAGTTTGCAGGGAATTCAAAACCCCAAAAAGTAATTGTATTCTGGAGTAATTTGAAATGGGCGTGGAAAAATGGCTCAACAGCGCCATCTATGGAAAAGCCCCTCAGTTAGCTTTCACCAATCTTCACAAAAATCGTAGCCCAGGTGTATCATGACCAGACAAACAAAAAAGGTCAAAGGTGCAATGGGAAAAAAGCAACAGGAAGCCCGCCATTTTGACTTTAGTGGCCATATTGGCCATTTTCCACATTTTTACTTTGATGTACTTGTCCCAGGGCTTTCATCCGATCAACTTCATATGGAGATGAGTGTCATCACAACAAGATGGAGATGAAAACTACCTCAAAGATCGATTTTTCGTCACACGGTGTGACCGTGGCGAGGCGTAGAATTTTGTTTACACGCCATCAAAACATGAGGTTCTGTATCTCAGACATATTTGGTCCAATCGAGTCCAAACTAGACATGTAAGACAAGAGTCCCGGCCTGATGACATCTACACAGAAATCATGACTTAAAATCACAGCGCCACCTGCTGGCTACAGGAAGTGACATGTTTTATACTTTGATGAACTGCTCCTGGCTGCTTTACAATAAACAGCTCAAAAGAGCTCAGTCAAGTCATTGGATCATGATCAGAATTGTGACATTTCCTCAAACCGTGTAAACATTGAGGTGCGGCGAAGTTTCATCCTTCGCCAAAGGAGAAGATGTTGTCATAACTACAGTGTGCATTGTCCTATCACCGCCAAACTGCTGTCTCATGATCAGAGACCAAGCCTGAACAGCTCTATGTGTCAATATTTCCTCAGTGTCATAGCACCACCTACTGATTCGCCATGAAACAGGAAGTACTTTGTGAATCCACTATGCATTATCCAACCGGCTCCGAACTACTGACCTATGATCACAATCCTGACCTGAACACATCCATATATTAATATTAGTGCAGGGTCATAGCGCCACCTACTGATCAGTGTGAAAATTAAGTTGTTGTAACATTGTCCAATTGACACAAAATTGCTCACGCTACATCAGAGCCCCTACTTGAAAAGATCTATTAGTCTGTATGTAATAATATTGATGGCGCCACCTAATGGCAACAGTAAGTAAGCTTTGTTTTACAACTATCATTCGATTTGCATACAATTTTCACAGTGTGATGTGCAATTGATAGCGTGGACCGTAATGAGCAATTAGCAGGCAAGGATCGCAACTCGTGACGGACGCAGGAAGTGAAGTGTTTGTCCTTGCCGCAGTGCGCAAAACGCATGCAACGCGGAGACGTGCGCTTGGTCATTGATCGCTCCCTCCACCGACCGCAACAGGCTTGAAAATGCCTGTGCTCGGGCCCGTCAGTGCTACAACGTAGCCCTAGTTCCATTTGAGTTTATGTATAACAATACATACTTGGACATCAATTTATTAGTGTATTGGCAATAGTGCTGTGAAATAGATAGATAGATAGATAGATAGATCACAATGGCCAGATCATTTGGAAATATATTTATTTTCAAAATTACTATTAAATATTTTTTTACAAATTTCATCCTGTGAACTGTTGGAAACTTGCTAAATTAGCCCCTCAACCTGGATGAATCAAATCCCATTTGCTTCACAGAGAAAACAGTGTAAAGTCCAGACCAAACACAATGTTACATCATTACAGTATCAAACCAAACACCCTGGCTTTGTTTTTACACCGTCACACAGGTGATACATCAGTGCACCTCATTTACTTAAACATTAAAATAATTTCTGTCTCAATCTATTTCAATCTTGACATAATATTCTGTATGAGACATGATTTTAAGAACCTATTCTGACCAATGACCTTAGTAAAGGCTCCGATTATGTTAGATGATTTGAATCATCATAGATGAATCTATAAAGTACTTTGAGCTTCTTGGTGAGGTCCATGATGTTTCTCCAATAATCTATTGTCAGCTGATTATTAGTTCAACGTTTCTAACAAGTACGGACTGAGCAGATGCATGTTATGAGCCCACACAGACCTGCATGTAGCGGTATGTACATATGCGTAAACCTCACAAGTCTATTGTCTCATTAATGTTTAGCACTGTGCAGGAGGGCACACTGGAGGCAGCTGGTGCTTCTCTGTACACTGACTCTAGCAGCTCCTCTGAGGAAGGCGAGGTGGAGGCCGACCCAGGGCCTGGGGTGAAGCCTTGGGTGGGATTTGGTTGTGGGTGTGAAGACGAGGCCGTCTGGGAGGCGTGTGTGTTTGCTTGCTGGATCTGAGAAAGCCTCTCCATCTCTGCGTGCTTACGGCCTCTCCTCTTACCAAGTACCTTAACGTAGTTGGCTGGGACAAGCCCTGTGGTCTGACTGTCCACGCTGGCTAGCAGCCAGCCGCGCACCCTGGGCTGTTGCTCTGCACACAAGAGAGAATAAAAGGTCTGAGCTCATCGACATGGAGGAAATATCATGTTATCAATATATACTGTATATTGTGTGCTACGACATTTTTTTTTTTAAGAATCAACTCAGAAAATGTTAATAGATCAGAAAAACAGATGAAAGCCTAAAAAATTAATCTTACCCCAATCTAATACATCTGTAAAATGTGTTCACTGATTTGCAACATTGAACATAAAGGTTGAATGCACCAAGAAACATTCAAAGATTTCCCTGTGGGGGAAACCTGAGAGCAGAAAAGAATGGCCCTCAGTCACTAAGGAGCTCTCTCACCTTTAGGGGCCAGGTTGACCATGTCCCCCGCCCGAACAGAAATCTCCTCCTCAGACGCAGCAGTGAAGTCGTACTCTGCTCTGGCCACTACATGGTCATCCTCTCCACTGGCCCAGTCGGTGGCTAAATAAAGAAGCATTAAAGATGTTTATTTGTTTGGAGTAAAAGACTGGCTGGATACACCAATACTATGAGATTCACTTTCTAACCATGTATAGAATATCATTTGAGAAATATTTATGTTTTAATCAAACACGTAGAACATATGTAGAGTAATGGCTGCCTTTGGTACAAGTGATGTAGTTCTCGCATATTTTCTAGTATTTTCCCAGTGATCAGAGGCTGTTGTCTAACTGATACTATCTAGACATATGGTCCTCATCTGTTTGCCTATGTGCAACAAGATGGTGCAAGTTTTCATTCCAAGTAACTGATAAAAACAGGTGTCATTGTGTATGGAAAACCACCTGCAGTCATAGGGTTTGATGTCTCGAGGTGAGAGCTGATGATCGAATATATAAAGTAACAGTTTTGTGTTTATTATTAATAGTTTATAGTATTAATAGGTTATTTATTTATAATAATTCATAACAAATTCAGTCTTCTTCATCATACGGTTGTAATAATGACATCTTGGGAATCAATATCAATTATAAAGGCCAATATATTGGTATCAACCCCAAAGGAATCCACTTGGGTCAAGCTCTAATATAAAAACTTGGGAAGGCATTATCTCATCTACGAGTAGCAAATCTTAAATGTGCTGAAAGTCTCACCATTTTCTTCAGGGCTAGGGCTGGAGCTTAGCAGTTTCCAGATGAGGTAAGGTCCGCCCAGAACCACAGCAAAAAACAGAAAGATTGGCCAAGATTTGACAGTCTGTTCCTCCATCCCTGCTCCAAGCCCTGGGGATGCATTCGTAGCAAGGGCATCAGTAGCACTGTCTGCCCATAAGTCCTCAACATCTGCATTTGACCTCCGCCCCAGCAGCCTCTGTAACCGTCGGTAGAGGTAACGCAATGTTCGCACCAGAGCAAAGGCTGACAAGACTCGGGTGAGGTGAGTACGTAGCCGCGTTAGGTGGTTGGCTACGTCCAGCACGGCACGGAAACTGTTATACACGGCAGAGAAGGTGGCGTCCATCATCATGCTAACTGAGCCAAAGGCCTGAACGATGCTCTCGATTGACTGGAAGGCACCGCGGCTGCTCTCCTCTGCCTGCTGCACAAACCTGCTGGGGGCCACGTCTTCTTGGTGGGAGAGGCGACTGTACCCTCCCTGGCCATAGCCGCCACCACCACCCCCGTAGCTGTAGGGGCTGTAGCCGCTGTACATGGAGCTCCCATAGGGGCTGTAAGATGAGGCAAAAGGGCTGTAGGATGGACGGTAGGACTGCTGGACGGGATGCTGGACAGGACGAGCGGGCACTGGGGGCACCATCCTGGTCAGGATAGGAGGGCCGGAAGAAGTGGAGGGCCCTAAGGCTCGTCCAAAGTCTGCAGACCTATAAGATAGAAAGGTCAAGATAAGAAATTAAATTAGCCATGTGACTGATGTGTGACTTACCCTACAACAGGCATTAGGTTAATCATTAACAGGATGTTCAAAACAACCCTCAGGGTTAACTCGTACGAAAAACAATACGATTTGAAACAAGATTTTAGGATTTGTTCAAACCCAACACACAACGTTATTGGTATGAAACTACAATTGCAACCAATGAGGTAACATGTTGAATCTGATGGCTCACGAGTAAGCAGAGAAGATCTAATATAATGTGACTATCGTGTTAAATATTACCTACAATTATAAATACAATTCATCTATGTTTAGTCTGATGTACTCTACAGTGTTTACATTCATGATCACGTAAAGAAACAGAGAAGCAGGACGTACAGGTGACGTCTGTAAAGAAACCCCAGGGCCTGAACATAACAGGGCCTCGTTGGGCCTAGCTCAGAAGTTAGCTGTCCGGACTCGAGTCTTTAGCTAGTTAAGTAGACTGAGAGGATACAATTTATACAGAGGATACAGTTTGCCTAAGTGTGTGACTGCTAGATAACAACTTGTCATTCCCGCCATAGTCTTTACTTTTTGGTTTCTCGTGCAACAACTTCAGCATTAGCTAGCTAGCAACCAGAGCTAACCAGCTGCAGCCAGTAAACACCGAGCAGGTTCCAAGATGGCGAGCGAGCTGCCGCGGCTAAAGGCGCGTTTACCTGTAGTTCACAGGCGCAGACATCATCCCTGGAGCCCGTCTCTCCCACGGCTTTGGGGGAGGCTGTGAGTCCATTATGAGACAAACGTGTAAAAATAACACGGAACAGTCAGACACTGTTTCTGCTGCTGCCTTCCAGGGCTCCTCGTAATTCTCTCCTCCTGACACCGCCACTCGTGCTCTGCGTGTGGACTGTGTGGACTATACAAGACTTTACGCAACACTGGCTCTGTTTAAACCTGTTTTGACCTGAATGTTGTGTGTTCGATCTTTACACGACTTTAGAGATTTCAATCTCCAAAAAGATATAAAGGAAGTATAAGGGTGGCAATGAATGCCCATATTCACATCAGCTCCTGAAGGCACCACCTGTGCTTGTCGTTACAGGAACATGTGTGACGTGACTTTATCATATAAATGCAGCAGTCACTGTAATTAATTAATTTAATAAAAAAAAACACTATAATACACTTCACTAACTTAAAATACACACATGCATTAATAATATTTCACACTCGATTTACAAGGCCTGAGCCGTAAAATGAGCCGTAAAATAAGCCGCACTTTACACTTCAGTCCAGCAGAGGGTGCTGTAACTTAGCAGAAAAGGCAACGCACCTACAATAATAGAGATAAAATAAGATAATAGTCCCACACCGGGGAGATTTGCTACAGCAGTAAAGAGGACAGCCAAAAATGGACAGGAGGAAAGTAATACTATGTAAACATGCAATATAAAGTTAAGGAAACAGGGAATAGAACATAGCATTCTCTTTTAATGTGTCTATAAGAGGCTTTTCAAAATGTGGAATTAAATTAGATTTGGTCTCATAATGGAGGACAGAAAATCTGATTAACCAACCAGAGATTCAGTATAAAGAATTGTCACACAAATTCTTTCACACTGACAAAAACTGGAAAAGCCGCATATTATATTTGTCAGCAGTATCACTTCATTAGTCCCTAGATAAGAGATTTATTAGATCGATTTCACATTTACATTTTATTTATTAATAAAATTGTTTATAAATTTTCTTTTCAATTGTCTCACTTATCATGTTTGCGTTTGTGCATGTTTATGGATGTAGTAGGATTTTCATTGATATCATGAATAAAACACGTTTTTCTTAAAGGCTGTTGACTTGTGGCTTCTACAGGAACATATGACATTGTTTCACAATCTCATAGTTTGTGGCAAGTCTACCTCGGATGATTCAAAATATTATGGCTGATAATCAAAATCTCTATTCAGAAAATGAATGAATACTTCCACAACCAGCCTGTTGAACTCTATACAGTGTGGATAACAAAGAACATAGGTTTTCATTAGTGTGATTTGACTCTAGAGAAACATTAACGCTGCTGTGCTGAGGTTTGGACTTCATTGTTTGCCTGTCCATCCTGCACCTCAAGCTCAGATGTAAAACTGAATAAACAGATTACAGTTATCATGTAACCATGATCCATGGAAGCCCTCTGTCCTATAAAGCCTCTTCATCGCCTTCATTAATGCTTCACTGTTACTCTCTGAAATTGCATTCTAAGAAAGACATTACATTTAACCCACACCGATCCAAAATAGATCATTTCACACAGTCAAACCACTGGCAGGAGATGGAGACCTGTCTGCTAAACATAATGCTTATGGTCCTAAATTAAAAAATACAAATACAAACACTATCTAGTCACAATGAGCACTGTCCTATCCTACATCAATCTTCATTTATTAGTTATGGAGCAGCCCTGAGATTTGACATATAGACATGTGAATTTCATTTGATGATGGATTCCCCTTTGGGCTTCCACCAGCGCCCAGAATCCAGCCAAGTGTTCAGTTAACCCCATAGTGACGGTTGTGAGGGGGCCGCTTGTGACTGTGCTGCGGTGAAGAGAGCTGCTCTTGAGCGCAGGCAGTGAGTGCAGAGGTGTATGCTGTGGGTTTAGGAGGGAGCCCTGATGTCAAGAGTTTTGGGTGTGTGTGTGGGTGTGTGAGTGTGTGCGTACAGAGCTGTCACTCTAACAGCGGGTGCAAGCCGTAGTGTAGGTGTGAGAGTGACATGCTGCTGTTCATGATGGCGTTAGAATCTCCGGGGAAAGGTGGGAATCCAAAGTGCTGGCCTGAGATGTCGCTGTGTGTGGGAAGACCCCGCGCTGAGGATGGCCCTGGTATTTAGGGTTTGTGCAATGCACCTGTGACATTTCATGTCATAGGAGGGTCAAAGGCAATAAAGGACCTTTCAAGAAATACTGAAAAAATGATCTTTATAATAATAATAATAATAAATGTATTTATAGAGCACCTTTCATACATAAAATGCAGCTCAAAGTGCTTTACAATAAAATCAAAAACATGAAAGAATAAAAATAAAACAGAGAAGACCAATTAAAAGCAACATAGTAGAAATAGGTCTTGAGTTGTTTCTTAAAACTATGAACAGAAGAAGCTTGTCTGATGTGTGTTGGGAGTTTGTTCCAAACCTTTCGTGCATAGCCAGAGAAAGCTGCTTCCCCAAACTTTTTATAGTTCGTTTTTGGGATATTGAGCAAGCCCGCGGTAGATGACCTGAGGGAACGGTTTGGAACATATAGACTATAGACTTAAAAACAAGTAAAACAATTTTAAAATCAATCCTCAGGGATACTGGAAGCCAGTGTAAAGACGCTAAAACCGGACTAATGTGATCTCTTTTCCTATTTCTTGTTAAAATCCTAAAGTTTTAATAAATAAAACCAATCTCAATACGTGGCCAAATAAACACCAATCTTTGTCTATTTCACAGAAATTGAATCAAATGTTGGGCCAGGCACAGAGTGTATCTTGTCTGTTCCTGTGGCAATCATGAAAGACCATAAAATAAAGATCAAAGAATCCCTCGGCTTCCCGTATTGCTCTGTATCTGTCAGATCTCTTTCTGTTCTTGAGTAGAGATTTAGCCAAGTGGTTAAACAAGCCCAATGACTTCACTCTTACAGCATTCCTTTATGCGCTCTGAAATTCCAGTGTTTGTAACTGGTTGAATGGTGTATTTTTTCTGGGCAGCACGCAGACTGGCATTAAAGAGATGTGGGTACTTTACAGAGACACACGGTTCCGTCTTGCTCTGTGTGCCTGTGCTTTTTTTGTGCTGTGTACATGGGTATTGCACAAAAATATGCACAACAGAGGGGAAGATGGAGGAATTCAAAAGTGGAAGTGTCGAGGGAGGGAAAAATTGGTGGAACGTACAGAACTCATTGAAGTTTTTCTGTAACATCTACAGTGTGTTGACATGGTTGTGTGGCAGAAAAGGAAAGAAGGAAGAAAAAAAGTCCTGGCAGTGTAAAGGGCGAAGGTTAAACAGTCCAAAGTGTCTAACACACTTATAAAAGTTATAAAACTTTCCATTTAAAACATATAGGATGATTATATTGGGATTTGTTTTGATTTGATATTGGGTTTTGTGTGGATGGGCATCTAAGGCTGGACTTGCTTTAGCAGGACATATCTGTTTTATTCTTTCTCATTTAGCTTTTGCTTGTGTATATTGTCCAAGAAAACTAAAACACTGAGGCAACAAAACAGCTTTTTCAACCATAAGAAACCAAAGGAATCATGAAACACACGAAATAAAATCAACAAGAATAAAGTCAGTAAATTAGCTGGAGCTAAAATGTAGTTTTTACCTATTTTTTTGTTTCTCTTTGGCGTGTGCAGACCTTACACGTTTTATAATGCATAATAATATTATTAGTCTAATATCAACAGAACTTTTCATAAATTTATGTTGTGGGTTTGTAGCATATTGTAAATCTAGTGTTGAATAAATTACAGGAGCAGCTATTCCACTATACCACATTTGGCAACTTAAACATAAATCATAGTATCATAAATTAGAGTATTCTCCTATAGAGTGGTACTTAAAAAAAACAATAGAGCTACACATACAACCTGTGTATAAACACTTTGTAACAAGCATGTATACGGTTCTGGTCAAACATTCACAGTGAGAGCTTTGTGGGATTTTCCCTGCTCTGAAACATGAGTTGGGTCTTGCACGAGGAGCCTTTCTAGCTACACATAAGGTACAATACCTATAATTAAAATGTGCTGAAGGAAGTTTGCAAATTGTAGGATCAGGGAAATTGCTCTCAGAGAATGGGAGTAATAACCGTTCTCTGTATTTGACGGAGAGGTGTCGGCTCAGTGATTTTACAGGTGCTAAAGATGAATAAATATGGCTGTGACATTGTTTTGGAATCATTCCATGAATTTACTCAGAAGTAGTGATTCAGATAGGTTTAGAAAATAAGTCACAAAATGAACGGACGTTATTGAGCATGTTTTGTCCCTCAGTGGTGAATTATTGAATTATTGCAGACTGAAGTGTGAGGAATCTTAAAATCTAAATCCTTCACATGATTTAAAAATAATCACTGTAATATTAATACCATTTATGGGGCAGGGGATACATTTGAGATTTTGGGGTCCAGATTCGTCATTTAAGCAAGACACTCACACACAACAAGGAAGTGTGTTGTAATTTGAAACAAATATTAGATTTTTTAAATTGTTTTAACCTAATGTGAATGTTTAACTGCAACAGACAAGAAATTCATTATCGTATCTCTGTGATAAAATTAGACTGTCCTCCACTACCCGTTTGTGTGCAGTGCTGTTTGAGTACAGCCTGCCCTTTTATAACCCCAGTTTACTTTGGTGAGATAATAGCACTCATTCAGGTGCAGCGTGACCACACGCCGGTGTCGTCAGCAACGTTTGCAGTGAGATGGTTTGTGAGCTTCAAAGGAAGGAGGGGAGAACGAGGAGGAGACAGAGCAGCAGAGGAGGGGCCTTACTGGAAATAGGTGGCTAAACAGGTCTATCTGGCCTTTTCCAGGACGTGGTTTGGAAATATTCAAAGAGACACGCTGCACCGTGTGTCTTGGACAAACTGTGTGTGAGCACAGGAGCTAACATGATGTCAAACACAGACACACCACATAACATGCATGTGCACCAACCCACCAGTGAAATGTTTTACAGTAAGAGCTTTCTGTCAGGCACAGCTCCTTGCAGAATTTAAATGTCCTGACTGTTAAAGAATTACTTCATTGTTCTGCCAGTTAGAGGAGACATTTGGTTCACTTATTTGATGCTGTAATACCTTGTTTCATTAAACAGCCCAGTGCTAGTTCAACCTTTCTCAACATATGTATTTATTGACTCTGAACCAGTAAGTGCTGGGTTAAGGACTCGCACCCAAACACTCAGCCCAGCATTAACATCTTCAAAATGCTGTCTTAGAAATAAACATGGAAATGACCAGGCAGAGATTAGATTAGCCCAAAAAAGTTATTTGAAAAAACATAGAACATACAACAAGATGTGAGAAGAGAGAAAGAAAAGTTCATATACATGTCAATGTCAGCCCGTGGCCCGTCTATATTGACTGACCAACAACGGAGAAGAAAATATGCCAGATTAAGCAAGATGTCAAAATATCAATGATCTGTGAACAGGTCTATGTTGAAATAAACATGACAGGAACAAACACATTAGGTGCATCACCATCATTTCATCAGACATCCATTCCACTGACCTGTGATTTTGTTTGCAAGCTGTTCGATTCTTTTACAGATCAAAACCTTAATGCATGTCTGCTCTACTCAGGGTTTTAGCATCTCATTGTTTTGGTTTAACAGCTACAACTTCCCTGTTTTGTTTCAGACTTTCCACTTCAACCAATCCTGTTTCCAAGCGCAGCAAACGGTTGTAAAACAAAAGTAGTTGCAAGCTGTCCAATGTACTGGAGAATTTTGCAACTAGAACCTGGCAGACCAAAACAGAGCTAAAAGGAGAGTCAATAGGACTTTAGGAAAGGTTATTAAGCCACACTCTTGACCTTTGACTGTTGTGGAGGTCTCCTGAAACCTTGCAGAATACAAAGGCTTATTAGTGTAAATATAAATCAGAAATGTTGACATTACTGCTATTTAGGGCAAGGGTCATTTAAGTTTGATTACAGGAGCATAACTGAATCAAAATGACAAGTATGAGTGTAGATTAAATTGAACGTACTAAATGCTGTCTGCAAATACGAGAGAGTTTGGTCCGGTGAACCAAAACCTGCCAACGGATTATTGACAGTATCCTGTGCATTGAGGTTAAATCAGGGTTCGTTGTGGTTCCTGACAACAAGACAGGAAGGAAGCTACATGCAGCACTTTACGTCAGTCTCCTGATACAAGAGAAAACCAGCACCGCCACTGTAGCACATCCTGGGTTGCTTGGTAGTGGCTCCTCAGGACGCACTGCCTGTAAATTACCTCGGCGAGAGCGAACGTAGAGTTTTTCAAGAAACGAGATTAGAATTAAGATTGTCAATTTGTCCCCTAATCATCAATCATGGCGTAATTGTAATGCAACGGTGAGTAAGTATGGAACTTCACAGCATTACACATCAGTGTCATGTTTCTTCAGTTATACTCCACACACACATCTACAAAAGTTCTGACATTAAAGGGATAGTTCCCCAAAAAAGGAACATTCACTCAATATCTACTCACCACTATGCCGATGGAGGGGTGAAGTGTTTGAGTCCACAAAACAGTCTGGAGTCTCAAGGGTAAACAGAGTTGCAGCTCAATACAATTGAAGTAACTTGTGAGTCCTTCTTCAGACGTAAAAAACATAAACACAACAGAAAAAAAACATAAAATGCCTCCATACTGCTCGTGTGGTGTCATCCAAGTGTCCACAAGCCCTGACATTCAAAATCTCGAAACGGCGTCATTAACATCAGGTTCCACTACCGGGACTGACGATTTTAGACAGATATTTAGTGGACGTTACCCTCATTCTTACCACCACATTATTGAAACCTTGAGGTAATGGTGAGTTTCGCATGTGTCAGAATTATGCGTTATTTCATGTAAAATCACGTACATAACCAAAAATTCATTGCACCCAAACAACAGGAGATGACATAGCGACTACGACATCCCAGATTTTATCTTACCCATGTACTGTAGGTCAGACATAAGGTACAAGACAGATTGTGTCTGAAAACATGAGGAAATTTGCTGCAATAGAGAAGATGAGTCAATAGATTTCAAGTGACATGAAATAGGAGGAACTAGAAGGGACATCTTCAGAAAGCTGATAGGCCAAGAGATCATATGGAAAAAACACTTATCTATGAAACAATGTGAGAAATAAACCTGAGGAACACTTTTGTAGTTTATCACTACACAGTGTTACTATGCAAACGGGTCTGTTTTTTATTATTAAACCTTTTATTAAACCAGGCTTTGTATAATATAGAAAAAGAGTCAGTTCATATATAATGGTGTTGTGCATGCATTTACAAGTTGAATAGTAAAAATGTATAAAAGATGAGACTTGTTAATAACAGACGTTAACTTATGCAGCTGACACTGATCGACAGTATCAATAATAGTAGTAATAGTCACTTTGTCTTGGTTGTGCAACTGGTGACAAATTTGGGCTGTATTCTGTACAAAAGCCTGATATTAAGAGTTTTAAATGAAGTTGTTTCTCAGATGCACATTTCAGTGTACTGTATGTTCGAGCCATCATAAACCAAATTTTTCTAAAATCTTACAAACTGAAACAGTTCTCCTTGACCACAAGTGGGCGTATAAACAGTCGCTTAGGATTAACAGAACAAATTACCTTGAACAAATATTTTAATAGTGCCCCCACAAAATTATCCCCCACCACGTCTTAAGGTCAGTTAACTAACGTTATTTTTGTTTAATGTTGAATCTGTACAGAAAAAGTCAAATTTTGTTATCTTCAGACATGAGCCTTGCTAGCTGTTTCGCCTTGCTGCCTTGATCATATGTGTTATTCTGTATCAAAACGTCCAAGAAAGAGGCGTCGGCATACGGACAGCATACATGGCTTGGAAGACATCAGCATTTTGGTTTTGCTGTTTTGTAGAAAAAGAAGCAAACAAGGTTTAAGGCTACTTTATTGTAAATTGATCACTAGCTACACTTGATTACTTTGCTGTAAGAACCACTTTTATTTCCTTTTTCTTTCTTGCAGTGCGGTTGCTTCCCGCCATAAACTACATTTCCTACTATCGTGTTCTGCCATGTCCCACAGAGGCAGTGAGGGAAGAAGGTACAGCATCGTCTTGCAACTATGCTTCAAATGTGCGAGAGCCTGACAACAGCCGACCAACAGTTCAGATTTGGCCTTTTGCAATTTTATGTGGGGTTTCTGCTTTCAGTCTTTATGCTAACCTGAGCTACACTATGCTAATGGTATCAATCCTCTTATCCCATACTGGGGGAGTTAGCAGAAAAGCATACTTGTGAAAATATCAGTACATTTTTATTAAACTTTCTTTGTGAGATTTAATGGTCAGATATTTTCACTCACATTTCAACTGGTTGATTCGGCCAGAAAATGGAAAATGTTTTAAAAGTGATTTAAAATAGATTATAGATAAATAATTATTTATAAAGATGAATGCACAAAGTACTCTGAGATTTGTGTCTGGACATGAAAGCAACAAGTTTCGCTCAAAGTATTTATGTCTATTTATGTTGGCCATGACATTTTGGTATCATAATTTGACACAATCCTACAAAATTGATAGTAATTGATTATATTATATCATATGAACAAATAATAAATGTATTTTGTGGTCTTGTAATGTTTGGGATATTGCACTCTGATGTGCCACAGATTGACCTTCTCCGTGATTTATTTTGTTTGGACACCTTGTTGTGCATCATTACTTACATAAATATATATTTTTGCACATGCAGTTTTTTTTATACCTTTTTTAAAAATACAAACAAGACATAAAATGATAAAAGATGTGGACAAAGTTTTTATTTATTAAGAAAAGATTCAGTACAAAAAAACAACAACAAAAAAAGCAAAACTTACAAAGCTGTCAACAAAATAATATCCAAAAGCTTCTGGAAGATATATAAGTCAGAAAGCATGTAGGCTGAGCTGGGCTGATTGTAACAAAGTTGCTCTGCAGGCTTCCACCAGGTTCTCCTCCAACATCAGCCATGTGTCTAGTCACAAAGAACTCTGTGTAACAGTCCCTAAGAGCATCAGTTGAACATTTACAACAATAACAAAAAAATTACATGTTTATCTATAAAACATCTGGTAGAAATGCTCTGAGAACTCTGGATAATACATGTGATCACTGGTATGACATAGTCATTACAAGGAAAGGCACCACTGAATGTGCTTCCTCCCACTTCCTCAATGGAAATTTCAGTACCTTGCCACTTCTTGAGTGTTTCAGCATAGTTTCTGCATTCACCCTCAACTATGGCTAACATGTATATACAGAGAGCATTTAACAGCTCTGTTAAAGAAATCAATGAAACAGTTGCACACCTTAACTGACACATATAATATGTATAAATCTCTTAAAAAGCATTAACAAGTAAACCCATGATGATAAGCCATTTGTATGCTGTATTTTCAAAATCTCTAACATTCACTTTTCTTTAGCATCAAACACCAAAGAAAACATTAATTTCTATACAGTATGTTGACAGTGAATCCAACTTCACCTGAGAGAGACAAAGAAAGAAAGAAAGAAAGAAAGAAAGCGAGAAGCACATTCACCTCTTTAAAAATCTAACTTTCTTGGAAACCATCAGCGTATCATTTGATGAGATCATTATCATCTTTACAGCCTTACGCCGTGTTCACACAGGACGCGGAAGCGCAGCGCCACGGCGCGCCGCGCCAAGGAAAGCCAGGCGCCTCCTTTCCGCCCCCCTGTTACTCAATTGTGCCGTTCACATAGGCTGCGATGCGCCGCGCAGCGCCAAGGGCGCCTCGCGCCCTGCACCGATGGTTTCCGCGTCGGGTCTATTTTTTCCGCTTGCCGCGAGCGTATCGCGCCAGGAAATACACTGAAAAATGATTTTAAACGATATAAATGACATATTTTATATGATATAAATTATCAAATATGCATCCCATACTTTGTATTCCCCTTCTGTTGTCCTGGAGTTTTAATTTTCCCAATTTTCCCAATCACATAATTAAATTTCCCCATCTGCCCATCCACTACAAGCACACAAGCAGACAGACAGAGAGAGAAAGAGAGGGGTGGTGGGGGGGGCTATTAAGACCATCATCATTTACCCCCGAACCCCGACATTCAACGGGTACAACAACAAGCGGAGAAAGCAGAATCGCAGGCTGGTGTGAACAGCCAGGCGGCTGCGCGCTTGAGAATGGCGCGGCGTGGTGCGGCGCTTCCGCGTCCGGTGTAAACCCGGCGTTAGGCAGAGGTTATCCACGTGCAGGTCTTAGCCTTGCAGAAACCAAGTGAAGAAATGTGAGCTCGGTTTTATTGAGTCATTTGGAGAAAACCACCAGCTGGATGCCAAACCAATAAGTGAATTAGGGGGAGTGAATGGTGCACACCAAGAGGGTTGGGGTAGAACAATATCAGAACCACACTTTACACCGATCATGGAATGACCTTGAAATAAAGTCTCCTTGATATAAAATGATGGAAGTTTCTGGAGCTATATGGCCTTAAACTTGCCAAAACACCAAATTTTGGTTGATAGATTTAGGAAGAAATGTATCATTACTGATTTATAATTGGAAGCAAAGACCAATTCCAAAAAGGAATATAGACAGTAATCGGTTGTGCCACCAAGAAACAACAAAACAATGGTTGGTTATGAATCCAAATGCTTGCCAATAATTTTGGTCTCATGCCCACAGATGAAATAACCCAAGTCCCCACTGAGCCTTACCATGCCAAAGTGGGAGAGAGCAACATTTCTGGATTAATAAGGTAAAACAAGATAATATATACGACATATGTCACTGCCTCTACTCGCTTTGCCGGGTTGCTTCGATCCAGTCAGCCAATGTTGAAAAGTGATTATCTGGGGCCATGCTGTTGTTTGGGTAAGGATTCTGCAGATTTTTGAAAGCCTGGCTATTGCCACTACCATCGTGTATCACTTGATCCATATTCGTGCCATTGCTCATAGGACGAGGAAGCAAGTTGGTATAAGTATTTCCTTGGGATTGCATGAGCGAGGCATGGGTGTCTTGTCCCACGTTCATCTGAGGCTCCTGCTTCAGCTGGAAGCCAGTCTGAGAACTTCCTCCCACTATGCCCTTCAGCAAATCATCCCCTTGCATTCCGTCAAGGAAGGGGAAAGAGCCAAGCCCTTGGGACCCCCCTCCACCTCCAGGTACTGACCCGTTAAATGGGCTCTGGACTGCATTGAGGGTATTGAAAGTGGGCCACACAGTCTGGAGACCCTGGTTTTGGTTGCCTAGATGATTCTGGGCCTGGCTCTCAGATGCTTGCTCATCCCTTTGGTGCTGCATGTGGAAGAGTGGCTGGGACTCTGACTGGCTCATTACAGAGGACTGGGGGGCTGTATCCAAGCACTGCAAGTCCCTTATGGAGAGCTGGGGTAGGGCGTTATTCTCACAGCTGTTGTGCCCCATTCTGTGGGAGTAACTAGATCCATGGTTTGGCTGCTGTTGCCTGATAGTAGTATGACGTGGCAGATTGTTTATGGCAACAGATGGGTTTATGGTGACTGTTTCCATTGAGAGTCCTGCGCTGGGGTTTGCCCATGATTGGCTCATTTGTAGATTACGCGCCTGTGGTGTCATCATCACATTCTGGGGCCCTGGTTGGTAAGGTTGGGTGAACATAGCAGGTTGCTGCTGTATCGTAGATATGGGGTGTGTCCTTAGGTACATGTTTGGGTCTGGAAAACAGATAGTTACATTTAGTGTAATCACAGGGCAGTATTATCCAAACCTGGTTTAAAATGTTGATTCCTATTTGAGGGAAATCAAATTAAAGCAGTTACCTTTACGCATATGACTCATGGTAGTCTGTGACACTGCCTTTGGCCTGTTCAAAGCCAGACCAGAAAAATTACCACCTGAAGGATGGGGAGAAACCTCTGTTACAATAAATTCATGTGTGTTGACATACAAAGGAAATGCTCATTCATGTGAAATGTCTTTTACCTGACAATCCTGATATCTTCATCAAGTGCTCTCTTCTGCGCTTTTTCTCATTGTAGCCGTAAGGGTCTATAGCAAACAGGAAACGTTCACATAAATCAAATGAAAATAACTGAGAACTGGGTCTGATTGGCTGGCTACCACCATCAGACACAGAAGAACGGTGATAGTTTGAAAGAAGGCATTTATTGCTCACCTTTGTCATCAGGCAAATATCTGAACTCCATACTCTCGCTGACTTCCTGATCAGAAGGTCTTCGCAACTGCATGTGCACAGTGACCGACTCTGTAATGGAGGTGTTATAGTAGGAAGGACTCTTGAAGACGATGGCTACCTGGCGATGAACGTCAGCCTGGGAGAAGGAGCCTTTAGCCTCCCAGCCGTCAGCTGAGTAGAATCGCACCTCAATGTCATCTGGAGGTAAAGGGGATGATGGGATGACAGGAATGGGAAACTGAATAAACATGCAAAGAGTTGGGTGCTTCAGCTATGAAAAGCAAAATTAATTTATGGGTAAATTGATTGGATGGAGATGAATGAAGAGAAAATAGATGCAAGCTATAAGAAAAATACTGTAAAGTGTGTCAACAATAAAAATTCTGATGGATTATACACAATACTGATAGTTGTACCTTTCTGTACTTTGTCACACAGTAAGAAGATCTCATCTCCTCCTTTGACAGTGCCACTGTTCCTGTTGACCCGACAGATCCTCAGCTCTGCTGTATTTGGGGCCCCTGATGATGCAGGAAAAAGTTATTACCACATATAACCCATAAGCGCTTTGAGTGGTCATCAAGACTAGAAATGCGCTATTTAAATACATTAATCTTATATATAAGCCACACATGTGAACAGTAATGAAGGATATTAAGTTTTGTTTTATTTAAAACCTTGACAACAAAATCTTCATTGCAGATAAACCAGGTAGGATGAACACAAGATTTTCTAAATTCACTCTGCACCATAGACTGCTTATAAAAAGCTCTGCAAACAAATTCTAACACACAAACAATAAAAAAGTGACAGTATAGATATGTTTTAGGAGGACTCACTCATGACAACAAATAATGATGTAGTTGCTACAGGGCATTAACATAGGCCATTCCAAACAGGCAGGCACATAATACAAATAATACATTTTTTCATAGGATGATAATGTCAGGATCTGCCTTTGCTAAATCTACTGTTGTGCAGGTGTGAGCAGCTTAAATGATCAGTGTGAGGATCTGCCTCAGTTTAGAAAAAGAAAGCACAGTTAGTTTACAGTTGAAGCCTCGCCAGGTTGAGTCACATGTCACATGCGTGTTGTCAGAAGAGGAAGTGCTCCATGGCAACAGTGTAGTTTGAGGGTTAGTGCGTATAAAGAACTTCCCCTTTCTCAATGTGTGTGAGGAACACATAAGTAGATAACTGAGTGCAACACTTGAAACAGTGTTGAGAGGATATCTACTGGACAAACATACACTGAGTCTATGAACATGGCAATTCTGCTCCTTGTATGACTCCTTAGTTATTGCATAATAAATATTATTGTCACTGCATTTCAGTTAATAGGACACTGATACAAATCTAGGTAAGTGCATGGGATGGCTTTAATATTAGCACTTACCTTAATTTCACATCATCATCATGACTATCAACTGAACCATAACGCGGACACATCTAACCTCAGGCAGCCTGTTTTCTCGCGTATGGCAATTTCATCACTTGTAATTACCCTAACATGATGTCAGCATGAACGCAGTTAACGCAGAGAGAGCTCAACCAACTCACTGTTGTCGTAGATGGGGTTGGTGACGATGGGGTTGAGCGACGGGGTGTATTGCCCATTCTCATCCTGCAGGAAAACCTGGATGCAAAGGCGAACCACGTTCAGGTCGTACTCCTCGGTCTGCAGCAGCTGCTCACGTGGCACTGAGGTCACACACACAGACATGAACGTCAATATGAGAATAAAAACACACTGATGCTGACTCAAGTCATATTTACTGACAGAAAAACAAGCAGCAGAGGAGCAAAAGGATCAAACTGCATCGCAAAGCAAATTTGAATAATTTTATATATGGTTGATATTTCAGCATATTTTTTTCTAATAATATAAATTTGCAAATAGTAGCCCGTAACTACAGCCATCAAATAAATGTGGTGGCATTAAACGTTTAACATTTTCCTCTGGATTGTGGTGGGGTAGACGAATACACCAAAGTGCAGGTACCCGTACATTCCACCTGTATATCTGAGGGTCAGGAGTAGTATATTACTTAAGTCTGCAGCCACTTAAATACTATGAAAGTAAATGGAATGAATTGTTTGCGGTGCTCAGAGCTTTGGGAAACAACAATTGGACAGTGCAACAAAAATTTGGGACAGATGGAGCAGATGTCATTTCAATGTGACTGGGACATTAATTATGAGACTGTCCTGTTGAAAGTATAATTTTTCATCGCCTTGACCTCCATAAACAGTTTTAAATGTGTCAGTAAGTATGTGTCATTAAGACCAAAAGTAAATGGAAAAGAAGTCAAATTTTAAAAATCTGTTGCAAAATCTGTTTATGGTGATTAATATTGGCTCTCTTCAATGTCTCTTGTGTGTCAAGATACAAATTCTCATCAATTCTCTTATGCTTCTGTCACATCTGTAGGATGTTGCCATAACCTCAACCTTGAATCAAGCTCAGCACGTCACAGAAAGCTTTTTCAAGTGTCCTCGGCCTACATTTTCATCTGCACACACACACACACACACACACAGACATGAGAGCGTCACACGTCCCACCCTCAGAGACAACACACACCTTGCAGGGAGAGCTTTTACTGAGAGACGCCCACACACCGACACACACCAAAGCTTTCACATCTGCCTACTTTCTCTTCCTCCATCTTTTAATTTCTATCTGTCGTGCTCATGTTGAGGCCATCCCCACCTACAATCTGCCGCTACGGTGACGCTCAGCGACGATACCACAGGGTGGAAAGAAGTGTGAGCGTGTGCACAGCACAGAGGCAACAGATGCGTCTCCTGCATGAGTGACCATGGGGCTCCTGACGTGAGTGAAAGTGGTGAGACATGAGCCAGTGTCAAGTCAAATTTCACGTCTTTGACTTTGTTGGTGTATTTTTTCAGGCTGTCACAATGTGTTTCTCAGCAGATACCAGACTTTGGTTAATAACACATGTGTACTCCCGACAGAAACACTACAATATACAACAAAAAGCTGCAGTGTGGTTGCAGACAACATGTAGGGGAACTCCTCATCTTTTGTGAGAGTGCCAGTGGAGAGTTCAGTGCAGACAGCTGTACTGTAGCTTGGTATTTCTCCCGCTCTGTCTCTGCATGCTCTGCTGGCAGCAGCCATCACTCCTCTCAGGGCTCAGTTCCAAGTGAGGTCACAGGTCACAAGTGCAGTTACAAGTCTGTTTGGATTTTGCTTGGTCAGAAGTGAAAAAAAGCAAAAAACAAACACAACTAGAAACTCACTGGTCATTTTAGGCTTCTCCTCACGTCTCCATGAGCGTTTTAGTGAGAAATGTTTCAATCCAAGCTCACAAGCTCTGATATTAAATATCAGATTCAGCCAAAACATGTCAGTGTGGCTCTGGTTATTTTATAACTTTTATAACATTACACAGTCTGTGAAATATGAAGCTACAGACAGTGGACTAGCGGCTTAATATTTACGAGGGTTTTAAACCATTATATTTGATGTGTTACTTCATTACAATAAAACAATATAATTACAATATAAGAAAACAAAACGATGTGAGGAGCTGCATCTCTATCAGAGTTTTTAAAACCAACTCTGTTGAAAGCTGCTCGGCAATGTTCTCACTGACCCCGAGCTCTGCTCTTATGATGTGCTTTTCTGCTTGTACTACACTGTGTGTCTTGTGTTATTCTCACCTGTGAAGGGGCTCCAGATGTGAACAAGCTTCAGGCTATAATCTGGTACAGTGCATCTAATGGTGACATTTATGTTTTTCACTGTACATGGTCCCTTTCAAAAACAATAAATAAAAAATAATAAACTTTCAATGTCATGTAAACACCTAGATTCAGTCATCGTTTCAAGCTGCTTATGACGATTCCTTTAATGCCAAATGAGTACATGTAGCTTGTTTCCTGACTCTTTCCCTTTCGTTTCCCTGTTTTCTCCTGGTGTTTCCACCTCCTCAGTCTGTCTCTGTCTCTGAGTGTGTGTGTAGCCATGGTGCTGCTCCCTCTCTTCCAGCGACCTGATTGGCTGTCTGTCTGTACACCTGCCTCCCGTCATGCCAGCAGTATATCTACCTCAGCTCTTCATCCACTCGTCATCAGATCGCTGATTCAGCTACTTTAATATCAAGCGCTTCTGGCTGCTTAGAATTGTGACTTCTCTTAACAGGTCATAACACGTGCTTCCTTTCTTCGAATCAGTTTGAGGGAGTTTTTCTTAACATACTATATGCTTTGTATTGGGTGTGTATGTCCAGTTTATGAAGAGTTTTAGTGTCAATTAATGACAACAACAACATCAAGTCTTTGAGCTGCATGCAGCTCTGCTCTATTTCACATTTCTGTTTGGTCACCAGGTTTATCGTCTGTAGGAGGCACAGACCCACAAAAACACACACACACAGTGGAGAAACTGAAGGAGGGAGAAATGAAGACGAGCCCACGTATGAGAGCGCAACCAAAAGTGATGGAACCAAGTTGCTCGTCCTAATGTGTGGTATGTGTTTGTGGAGCCGTGCTGTCGAACGAGGCAGACGAGGGACAGGTGCTGGAAAGTGGGCAGCAGGTAAAACTATAGTGGTGAGGGAATGTGCATGGTGGAAAGAACCTGGGGCTCGGTGTCACTGGGCATCGAGGCTGCATGAGGCTGCATGAGGCTGCATGAGGCTGCATGAGGCTGCATGAGGCTACGTCAGTGCAGTGGCTGTGGCGGTGACGGGGACGGTGACGGTGACGGTGGGGGGCCGGGGGCCGGGGGAGAGTGTGAGGTGAGTGGTTAGCATGAATGTGGGGGTAGACTGAGAGTGAGAAAGAAGGGGAGCAGGTGCTTTGCTCCACCACAAACACTGTCTCCACTGCATGACTCACTATTTCACAAAGCTTCAGTTTTATTCTGAGGCTGAGGCCAACAATAACTGAATCAAATATAAAAGTTACATCACATATAGCTACAGAGTGTAGTAGAACATACTGTGGCAGGTCAGATTCCCTCTGAAATCTGCTTCAAAGTGAAATTGCTTTAAGGCACAAACGACATGGAGGATGGTGTGGATACAAACATTGCGCAAATAAAAGAGTAAAAGGCAAGTAGATAAACCATGTCCAGCACAGGAATCCATCCCATCCAGTAAAGACCAAAAGAGGAAGAATAAGTGGCAAAAATAACCCCTCTCTAAAACAGTGCTCATTAATATTCAACAGCGCCGACCAACCAGCATCCAGCACTGACTTTGAAGTGACCACCGACTTCTAAATGACAATAATATGTTTTGTACGGCCTCAAATTAGAATCACAAAGAATTTGAGGCTTGTGGAATCATATTCTGAAATAGTTCAGAAGCCTGTGGTGTTAAATCATTTTGTAAAAACATGAGAAAGGCCAGAAATCTGCTGCTGACATATTTTATAGTGATTTAAATTGATAGGTGTGGCTGTGAGGGTTTTATCACTATTGTTCTTACATCAAGTGGCAAAACTACGAGCTCGGCGAGATTTACAGCTTGTGAAATAATGTTCAGCGACAAAAACGGTGAAATACGACTAAAACTAGTGCACAGATATCAGCAGCCAGGAATATCTGAATATGGATTTGAAGCTTAAATCACTGGATTATAAAATTATTTTTTGCATCTGTCTTTTACTCAGTGATTTATAAAGCATTAGTGATTCAACATAATGCACTGTATAAACACACTGATCACTTTAATTGTTTAAGAACTGTTCCTCATGTGAGCCCAGCAAACTTTTACCAGGTGCATTACCACAACATCATTTTCTACGTCACACACACACACTATTCAGCTCTGTGTCGCCTCCAGAGTAGGTGATGTGAGCTCTCGACAAATAAACAGGGACCTCAACCCCTTTGTAAGGTTAAGAGGTCTCTGATATTCTACAGATGGAGCTCGAGCAACATATTACATGCACGAGGAAAGGTTTGTGTGCGTGGGTGTGTGAAGGTGTGGGGGTGAGGTGGGTGTACCCTTCTGCACTCACACAGCCACCTGAGCACAGCACAGGAAGCAGCTGAGTTCCGCAGCAGAACTGAGCTGAAGAGAAGGGAGAGTTTGAAAAAGTCAAAACAACCAGCTGCCCATTAAACCGTCTGCAGCAATAATCGTGTTGCACTGCGTCTGTGGTGGAGTCACGTCGACCTGCAACCTGACCAATAAGACGACCTGCACTAGATACACAATGATCAAATGTCCCAAATCAGTTTTATATCCATCGTCACAGCACCAAAGACTCTGAATCTTGCACTTTTGTATGATTAGTTGTTCATAAAATCGCTTCATCTGAAACCACATTCCACTGCAGCACGCGTCTATCAGACATCTTTTAAAACAACAATTATACGGCTGCTACTGATGGACGTGACAAAACACCAACAAAGATCTCGATCATGTTTGTCCAATGAATTAGTCAAAGCTCTGGTTATGTGCTCACATCCAACCTCCCTATGGTGAATAATGGTCCATACTTCGCATGCTTTTTTTTTCCTTTTATCAGAATCCATCAAATCTTTGTGACAGTGAACCACTCAAAGTCTGTCACTCTAAAACTGCTCTTTTAAGGAATAAAAAAGGGCAGATTTGAAACAGCGATATAAATCTACCCAGTGGTATTTTGGATAAATGTAAATAAGACTTTTGTGAAACTTTTTTCTGTCTCTTTTCAGCCACGAATCCAAACAGCTGGCTTTGTAAGACGTGTCTAATTGCATGACCCTCGACCACAGGAATCACACAGTAAAAATATCCTCACTGGTCGCAGTAACGACATGACACGCTGCTGTTTCTCAACTTCGACTTCGCAGAATTTCGAAAACCTAAATTTGCTCTTTGCTCTAATGCAGGTAAGAGAATAGAGATTAACATGGTGAAGCTCAGTCGATAGAGCAGAAGTCTATAAATGTCAGCTATGGGTTCGGGGGTTCATATCACACAGAACCATCTGTATCACAGCTTCATTTTTCTTTTTTTTAGGTCAGTTTAGGTCTTATATTCTATATGTGTACAGTGCTTGGCCTTATAAGATTTCCCCAAATATCAGCTTCATCAAGCACAGACAGTAACCCTGTCTGTTTTTTTTTTTACCAAGATCCATGAATTATACTCTGAGAAATCAAAAGGTTGGTGTCTCATAATGTTAAAGAAAGAAATAATCTGGATCCACACCAGACCCATATACCGCATCCTCACACCAAGTGTTGTGGTAATACGTCCTCTAGTTGTTGTGTAATCCTGCTAACTAACAGACAGACAGACAAACAAACGCAGACAAAAACATAGCTTCCTTGTTGGAGGAAATAAATCATAACGTAAGAGCAAATGACCATGTTAAATATATAACATATGGTTTCCAGGTCACTGAGGCCAGTTAGAGCCACTTGAAGCAATTTCAGTCACCACTCGCAAATCCTCCCAATCCAACCTTAAAACAAACTAAATATTTGATATCAGTAATAACTATAGGATCTATGTTTGAGAGAGAGAGAGAGAGAGAAAGTGAAGCTTGCATGTGTGAATAAAAACTGGTTGTAGGCCGCCCATTCTCTCCTCAGACCTGCGAGGCACCATACCCTACTTTTATCATCATCTCTGAGGGCTGGGGAACCCCCCCTGTTAATGAATCCTGCATTCCCAGCTCTCACGTGGCCTCCTGCACTGTGCTGAATTGAGCAACTGTGACCAAGAATGGGGAAGTCAGCTCAACGCCTGTTTGTACACGAGAGCGGCCGTCTGCCTGCACCGGGGGACGAGCACAGCGCGCAGCACACAAGAGGAAATGGCCCCGCTGAAGATAGCGCCAGAGCTCATTTTTTGACTCAACGTGAGGAAAACTCTTCTCTGCTGCCTGAGAACTGGGTCAGCGGGCACGAGAAATAAATTCTGTTGAATTGTTTTGAACCTGTTTGACAGTAACAACAGCCGCAGCAGCAGTTAAAGTAATAAACAGCAGTGATGAGAGCAGCAGCAGCAGCAGCAGCAGCAGCAGGAGTCAGACTTGTCAACTCGATACAATAACACTCATTGTTCTGTGCAGTCTGAATAGCATATTATCAGCTGATATTAGCTGATCAGAGACACACTGGTATCATCATACACAGTGGTGTGGCAGAAATGCAAAAGTTAAAAAAATTTTTTCTTCATTTTCAAAACATTATTTTGTTTTTGAAAACTTTCATTCATAGTTTAGTAATACGTTAATTGCATTAGTAAAAGATGATTCATAAACTATGTAGTTTAATATTGTTTTTAGAACTCACTAAAGAGAGCTCACTTTTCAAAAACAGTTGATCGTAAGATGTCTAAGGCTTTGGAATCACACATGCACGCACGTACGCATCACACACACCCTGTCTCAATGACTTCAGAGGACATTACATTGACTTACATTGATTTCCTGGAGACTAGTTACTACGTGCCTAACCCCTAACTTAACCTAACCTAACCCTAACTTCACCTAAATCTAACCAACCCTAACCTAACCTAACCTAACCTAAGGCTAACTTAACCTAACACTTGAAATGTTATGATTTATATTCTTGGGACTTGCTTTCCGTTCTCATATTGTGACTGTAAACAGATCTAGGTCCCCACCTGGACCCCCCACACACACACGCACACACGCACACACACACACACTATTCGCTAGCATGCATCAAGTGGGATAGTTCATATAGATTTAATCATTTCATGTCATCAAGTGTGATATATGCAGAACAAACATGTCATCACTCTTTTTTGAGTTTTTTGGTTTTTGTGAGAATAAATATGAGCCAATATAACATGATCAGATTTGTTCTGTTATGTGATCTGTTATCAGGACTAAATAGATCCAGCATCAGTCCGGCTCTATGTGACGGCGCGCTGATGTCAAGATGACAAGATAGAATCTAGGAAGTTGAAGGACTCACCGCTGTAGGGGTTAATCCCTCTGGTGATCCTCTGTACGATCGCCTCCTTCACTTCCCTCCTCCTCACACACTGGATGCCCAGATTCTGGAAACTGTCAATAATAACAACACAGTCCTGCCATGAGAAAGTGACACCACCGTAACAGCCTTATTATATGTAAATAAAACACATGCTGGCCCCATGTGTGAATGATGTGCAATCTAAAAAAGTGTTGCTGTTGTGTACAAAGCTGTGTATTCAAATCAAAGCAATGATGCTTTTAATGTCAACAATCTTGTTGTGTTTATTTTATACTAGTGACTGTGTGAACTCTAGTATAATTCACTGTTTGCACATATAAGGGCTGGAATCCTAAATAAATAATGAATTTAATGCAGCAAAACATGAGGGATGTGCAAATTATACACACCCTAAAAGTTACTGACTCATTCACACACACACACAAATGCAAACACACACATACACACACACACACACACACGGTTTTCTCTCTGGGTGATGTCACTTGGGGAATTCCCATATTGCTATCCTCATCACAGACATGGTTTAACAAATATGCTTCCTGTGTGTGTGTGTGTGGGCCTGAATGCGAATATTTGCTGAATGAGTTTCTTCTTCTGTATCTGAGAGCTCACTTATTTACACTGGGTGTCTTCCGGAACAGTCAAGCGAAACACAAAATACTGCTGACAGAGAGCAAATAATTATGTTGCGGTGAGTGTGTGTGTTAGTGTGTGTGTGTGTGTGTGTCTGTGTGTGTGTGAGACAGAGAGAGAGTGTGTAGACGTATTCCAATCACAGCATGCTACTTAAGACGGAGAGTGAGGGATGACGACAGTGACAGTGAAGTGAGTGAACACTGTGCATGACAGGGGGGCTGTTGGATGGAGACGACTGTGGGAGGAGAACTCACACAATCACTCTGCGGTCGGGACCAAACTCGGCCTCGTAGAATCCGTCTTTGCAGTCCTTCCCAACCAGGTCGTGTGGATGCGGCCGATACGGCTCGTTCTTCGTCACCAAGTAAACGCGCACCTTACCTTTCCCAGAGTAATTCAGGATCTGTAGATAGAGAGGAGGCGGTTGCTGTTACAGTTATTATACTGATACCAATGTAATGCTCTTGTATAGAAAGACACGAAGATGTGAAAAGAAAAGCCAAAAATTATGTTCTTTAAAGACTTTGCATATATATATATATATATCTTAGCATGTGAATCTTTGCAACTGAGGAAGGGTTGAGCAGGCTTACCTGCAGGCTGGGGTAGGTCCTGTTGTTGTCGGAGCAATTCTCTCCGGGGATGCTGCCGGCTGAGCGACCCTCACACTTGTACCTGAAGCGCATCCCCCGCTGCCGGGGCTGCTCGAAGATCTGGACCGCCGGCTCAGCCACTGCACAGCACAGATGAAGAAAAGAGTCAGTGAAGAGGAGGGGAAAGAGATGATGGATTGATTGATGGATGGATGGATGGATGGATGGATGGAGGGAGTGATAGAGGAATAGATGGATGGATGGATGGATGTATGTATGAATGGATGGATGGATATATGGATGGAGGGAAGGATGGTTGTGTAAGGAAAGTAAGTTTACTATCAAATCTACTTTCACCAAATACTATTCAGAGGATTTAGTGATTTCAAATGATTAGATTCAGGTCAACAAAACATGAACAAATATGGCTGCCACACCGATTGAGTTCATTTAATGACAGTCCCATGCTCCTGGTGTTGTATAAACTGTCTCACTGTCTTACTGGAAACCATCATGAATATTATTGGTGGGACCTGTGCTTCTCTGACTATGACGATAAAATGTCGGCTGTGAAAAAGGTGAGGACGTTGTCTTATGACCAGTCTTTAGGAAGTCAGACTGAACAAACAAGAGCTGTTTTAGCGTTGGTATTTTCAGGAAACAGACACTGATTAAAGCTCTTTCTCGCCAGCTTTCACTTCCTCTTTTCTTTTTAGGCACAAACTGGCGATGGTGCCTAAAATCCTGTGTAATTACCTGTATCTGTGTATTCATAACTGGTGAGTTTGTTGTTTGTTCTGCATCTCATATTTAACAGTTCAATTTAAAATGGTCTGGCTCAGTAATAATAAGCATTGATTCAATGACATGAAATCATGAAAACTTTGGTCGAGAGGTGAGAGGTTTTAGATACAACATTAGTCAACTCAAAGTCTATATTGAGAGTTATGCATCTCACAGATATACTGAAACAACATTATATATAATGTCTAATGAATTTAGTTCATCAGCACTGTGTCCCTTTAACATAAATCTTGATGCCCCACATGATGTCTGCGCAAGAGAGGAACTAAAACCGATCCAGAAAGTGTGTCTGTTTTGGGCGTTTCCAACAACTCAGCAACACTAAAATACGGTTCTGAAGATGCGTCAGGCACAACAAGAGTGCGGCACTCATACGCAGATGTTAAGTAGGTTAGGATGAAACAAGTCCAGTTACATTTCTGACATGATTAAGAAATGTAGGTTTGGCAAAAGAAAAACTAAGTGGCACGGCCAATATCCTGCCTGTCCTGCCTTCCTCATTTTGCCGCCACATTAGCAAACACAGAACTGAAAGATGACACACAGACACGCATACAGGTCTAAAAAACTAAAAAACTAAACAAATTGGGGAAGTGAAATATCCCTGCAACACATTCTGTGACTGTTTTCAGGGACAGTCAAGTTTTGACTTGTGCAGATGGGCAGCTAAAATCCTAATTTTGACACAAGAGGCATTAAAATGAAAATGTCCTTACTCAGGTGTGGGTCGTCCCCTAGCATGGAGGGCATAAGAACTGAGGAGGAAAACAAATCAGACAAATATATTTATATATAAATACATGCAAAACCACAGGGAATAGTAGTGACGGTGTAGCAGAATACAAGCATATTTCAGTCACACACTCACGGTCTATAGTGCTTATTAACCCATTTAATCCTGCTGAAGCTGTACTGTAATTACTGACACTGACTCCACTGACACTGTCAGTCATTGCAGAAATGAGGAAGTTAGACTGTGTTGTTCATCAGACTTAGTGTCACACACGGTTTACGTTAAGAAATCAAACCCTGTTCTTCTACACAAAGGCTTCACATATGAGTATAAACTCAGTTACACTGGAGTCAGCAGTGAACATCACACACATGATTATTGCTCCTTATTCAATTATGTCCTGACATCTCACACAGCACCATGAGTAGTATTAGTGTTATTAATATGAACTAAATCAAGGTTTTGCCACTCACCATTCATGATGGACACACTCACTCACTCTCAGTGACCGTCTGGCAGAGAAGTCCGAGCTGAATGAGTGACAGGAGACAGAGAAAAGTAATATTTGTTAGAGCTGCGGGAATCCCCTCCTCTGGACCCGCCCCTTTCATCTGAACAGACCAATCAGAGGCTGCATGACTCACAGAGGCGGATAAAGGGAAACACACACACACACACACACACACACACACACACACACACACACTTTTTAATCTCTTGTCTACTATGGTTATGTTTATTTATTTAAAAAGGACAATCCACATTAATTAACATTAATGCATATTTAAGCAGCAGATAGATTTAGTCCTGCAGGGAAGTTTTCATGCTTAAAAACCTGAAACATTAACACGTGAACCTTAATAATAACATATTAAACGTCATGTATAATATACGTGTGTACATAGTTCTATAGTGTCCAATCACAGAGCTAATCGTGTGGTTTATGAAAACAAAAATCCTACCTGGTGATCTTTGAGTCGTTCTAATCAAAGGTTTGATGCCTATTTGCTCTGAATTGCTTTGTGGAAATTGGTACCAGGACCCAGGGGACACTTTGCCATTAGCCTTATCCCTGCAGAGAGGTGGATGAGAAGACTGACACCAAACAAGCAGCTGGAACCACCGGCCGGGTAAACGCACTGTAGCTCAGGGCCGTGCACAGACATTTTGAGAGGGGGAAAAAAGGGCATCCCCCCCCCTTACAATTATTTATAGAAATGAAGTTACATGCAGTAATCTTTTAATTACACATGTATTTAGGTATACCCATACACACATTAAGGGCTGTGTAATGATTCACATGTTTTTCACATGAGGTCATTTCTAATTGAGAATTGATGCCATCGTTGGCCATATTAAAAATCTATATACATTCAAATGAATTTTTTTTTTTTTTACAAAATGTCTCACCTAAAGGGCACTAGTATAGTCAGAGGCCAAAGGGGCGGTGCTTGAGCAGCACCCGGGGTCTGTTGATTCACATGCTTGCTGTACTGGAAACAGAGTAAAAAAAAGCTTATAGGCTTCTTTTTTTAATCTGGGCTTTTAAGAAACACAGGACACAAATAGGGATCACTCTCTTCAAGCCCCTTCCTCTCCATCACTGTTGTCCTATTGAGGAGAGGGTTGAGCAACTGCAGAGCGCAGCCAATATAGTTTTGAATAAAGTGTTTTGTTCCTGTTGATTAAACACACTTTCTGTACGTGTTTCACAACTAAAGCCTTCTCGTGATATACCCCTGAACTACAGGAAGACTTGTATTGACTGAAACCTGACTTTCTGAAATAACAGCAGCTAAAGTCAATGTAGTGGAATGAAAGATGCAGTATTTTCCTTCTGGACTATATGGAGTAAAAGTACTGGAAAGTTAAATAAATACTCAGTAAAAATAATTCAAAAATGCACAAGATATCTATTTCTTTGTGAATCTGCTGACGTCATGAAGAATGGGAGATAAGTTTGTGCATTAGTGTTGTGTATGTGCAGCAGTGTCTTCTTACACAGAGACAGGGGCTGCCCACATAAAAGGTGCCGTTACAAATGTGAGTAGAGAGGTGGATGACGTCTGCAGGATTCTGACTGTAGGCTGGTCTATACATCTTGAGAAATAAACTCACAGCACTGCGTCTGCAGCATCTGTAGAAACCGCTTCAACCTAGATCATAGACAAATACTTTACTTTAATAACTAAATTCTGCAGGATCAAACTCGCTTTCACCTCATCTATCCCCAATCCTTTTATTCATTGGTGGGTTGGCACTGTAGTACAACATCCATTAATATTGTATGCAAAACCTAAAATGTATGTGAATCATGAATTGATAAAGAAATGACAGAATACATGCTTCTCTGTATGGATATGATTCAAAAATGTCACAACAGCAGGAGCAGGCATCCTTTGTGTTGCTCTCTTTATTCTGGAGAACGGAGCTTCACAAACTTTTCCACGTCTGACCTCAAAGTAAAGTTGCCAGACACACAGACCACCAGTAAAGAAATTTGGGCGAGTTTGCAAAAAAAAAATAAAAAAGTCATCATCACCACCTACGTGCACATGTTGCAATGTTTCCTGTGTTGCTTTAAACTGAGCTGCTGCAACTGATGCTGTTGCTAATCTGTCAACATCACCTCAGGGGTCATGTGGGGACAAAAACAGAAGATGGCCGGTGACATATTTTTCATCTGCATGGTATAATTTTGTTTTAGTAGAATTTTTTTATATGTTGTTTTAATTTAGGTTAAAATATGCTATTTTATATGGTTTATAAATTGCCTGTAATTTATGTAAATCATTTTGCGACCCTAGCATCATGACCTCATGACCACCAGTTAAAGAAACCTGTAGATTTGAAAGTTTGCGTATTTTGGGCCCTCTGGTGGTTAAATAGTATAAACACTGTCATGTTCTTTCACAAGATATCAGTGCTTTAATAACTGAAAACATCTATCAGCCTAAAACTCAAGAGGCTCATTTTTCTTGTTAAATTAAAGATTGAAAAATGTAAGACATACGTAACTGACATTTTTTATAGAAATATAACCTATTTTTCAGTTTTTTCTCTTTATCTCCAAAACCCAAAGTGCATTAAAACACCATCCACACACGCATCAAAAAGAGATGGTGTATATATTTGTAAATATGTGGATCAGATCATTTCCTGAGAGCGGATCTATTGTATCTAGTACAATTGTACCTAGTCAAAAAACACAAAATAAAAATATTGTATATGCAATTTTCCATCAGTTATTATATTGTAAACATAAATGTAGCAGCTATTCAATCAGTATCCAGAGCTCTAAATATTTTTCTTAGCGACCCATAAGAGACGTAAAGGATTAGGGTCCCAAAACCATCTCCTCACATCAAACGCAACATCAATTATAACATCATCTTCGTCATGTGATCCAACATGGCCACGCAGTGTAAAAATATATGCAACAAAAACTCAGACTCCAGAGTAGTTTTTTTAGGGGTTTAATTGCTGTACGGATTCATTTAAAGGAAGTGATAAACACATACAAAAATACATTTTAGAAACAAACATCTAAATGACCTGTTTAGTTAAATGTTTCTGAAGAGCGAAACATGTCTGAAAGAGTGGTGTAGATTTCATTCGAAAAAGACCTACCTGCTATGAATGCTATTAAAAAAAAGATCACATGGTACAAATATGCAAATATAAATAAAGTGATAAGAAAACCCCCGGTAATGAAGAATATGTCTTTCGAAAAAAAAAATGAAAAAACGTAAAGAAAAAAAAATCTGATCTCTGTACATTTAGTTCGAGAAACTGATGCTGGAAAAAAAGAGCCTGTGTCCCAACTCTCTACCTGCTCCGATGACAAGGGCGCTTCTTTAGCATCACTTTACACTTTGTTGTATACATATAACCTCTGTGCTGAGGACCAACACAAAGAAACCCAGCTTCAGACCGTAAAGATGGAGGGTCGGGGGCCAATGGCAGGAAAACGTCGTCTCCTGACCCCCTGCCACTCACCCCCACCCGTGGCCCCAGGAGATGCCTTTTAAGAACCTCCACAGGAGGCGCAGAGAGTTAACACCCAAAAAAACGAAGGGAATTCCGTCTCTCTCCAACACGTAAACCGCCTATGCATGCACACACCGGCACAATTCATCAAAAAAGCTTTGAACCATTTTTCCCCCTACAAAGCAACACACAACTCTTTCATGGACGCGGAACACGGAAAATGACCAGGACTTTGCTGCATCTGTACGAAGTGCCGCTAGCAAACAGACCATGGTGAAGCGGTGGCGGTGGGTAAGATGGTGGGGTGAGAGGGGGGAGGGAGATTTGTTAGTTAGCCTTCCTTATGGTCCAGAGGATCATTCTGGGCGACATTATGTCAATCACAGATACGAACACACAACTAACACTCGTTAACGTTTTCACTCACTTTGCGTGAAGCACATATCTGACATCGGGTTTTTAAACACACCATGAAAAGTAAGAAGAAAACCCATCAAACTTTACTTCTAACCCGAGACCAACAGCAGGTGTGACAGTGCCACTGGAGCTACTGAGCAGAAGGATCAGCGAAGCGTTCTGATATGGTTCTTCCAATGCTCGGTGCTAATCCCTCGAATGACAGAAAAGCTTCACCTCCAGAAAATGCACAACATTTCCCGTTGTTGTGAGAATGATTTTCTTGCTCTAGCACCTGAGAAGCATCGACGTCACTGGGCATCTATGATCACCTACACACAGCAAGTCCAACACTAACCGGAGGCCCTCTCTGGGTTGTCATGGTAGCCCAAAGAGGCACGGTTGTGATTTCCGTTTTAGGTAAAACACTCGATTAATCCTCCCCCACGACTGTATCCAAACCTATACAATGTTTACAAAAAAATATCCAGGGCTGGAGACACATTTTTTTTGGACAAGCAGTAGAGAAAAACAAGAAATTACAATTTTTTTAACTTTTTTTTTCCTTTTTAGATAAAACTACAATAGAATGGTCAAAAGACTTAAGTGATCTTTTGCTTTTTTTTTTTTTTTAAGACAAAAAAAGTTATGTACATCAACATTTACTGTACAGGTTTCTGTTTGGGAGAGAAGAGAGAGAGAAAAAAGAAAATCAGCGTACACCAATGTGTGTAGCAAGAGTTGATAACTGTTTCTGGTCGTTTTTAAAATATGTTAACTGAGAGAAAAGGGGAAATGAACAGAAGAGCAGCTCGTTTTTAACCACTGAGGGAGAAGACAAGTAAAAAAAAAAAACTGTTGCTTTAGATCTCATGTAAAATTTCTCCATAAAGTTGTGTTAGATGCCCTCTGGTGGTGAGTGTGACAGAGGGCGCAGACAACATTGACCAAATCACCTATCCACAAGCAAATCTGTAATCTCTGAAGATGTGGCGTGAGGTGTCCGTCCTGCTGCTTCACTCTTGAGACTGACCAATCGGAACGCACTCCCTGTCCCCGTGTGAAGTCATCTCCTTGGTGTTTGCCTGAACTGTAAAGCCCCACCTCTGTGTGTGTGTGAATCCAGTCTGTTGGTTGTCAGTTCAAGCAATGTGGATTCTGGCCTTCTCTGTTTCTTTCAGCCTCTTGGCCTGCTCCTCCAGGGAGGGGGAGTGGGGTCTCTTGGAGGCTGCTCCGTTTAATGGGTCTGCTCCTCTGCTCACTAATGTAGGGATGGAGCTGCCAACAGGGGGCACCACGTGTTTGGATGTCACATTTTCTACAGAAAGAAACCAAGAGCACAAAAACATTGGTCATGTGGACAACTGGTTTTAACCACTCATCACACTCATATTGTAATCGCAGTTAATTCAATTTATGACTAATCCTTTTTAAATGAAAAAGTACAGTTCTAAAGTTTGTGCACAGTTACTGAGATAACGCTTGTCACAAAAATATTTTTATTTTATTTGTTGTAATCAGAGCCTCCTATTGTGTTGTGTTGCACAGCATCTTGACTTGAATTTATATGGCATTCCCTAAGGGTTTATGCTAGTGTTTTGTAAGGCTGTATTGCAAGCATCTGTTTACAGTTGAGATGATGTCTTGAGTAGGCCTGGTGATACTGTTAAATGTTTGGCTGAATAGGTGTCTATGTCCATCCATGGCATCTAAAGTTACACTGGTCATTTTTTCTGTTTTCCATATTATTCAAGTAATAAACAAATATCGGTATCGGCTAGATTGTTGTTTTAAATATCGGTATCGGTCAAGAATTTCCATATCGGTGCATTATAATGTCTAATCAGGTGTAATAATATACTGCATATGTGAGCAACATATAAGCAGGTTCCCCATGAACTAGGTTTAGACCAAGTCTTGTTCGCCAATATTAGAGAAAGATGAGTTCAGTTACAAAGACTGATGGTTTAAAACAGATACTCACTCGAGCCAATGACAGGAATGGACATGCCCTTCTCTTCCGTGGCAGGGGCAGCGTCAGGGGTGAGGGTGCCCTCAAACATCGGGGGCTTAGGAGGTGTGATGCTGCAGGAAATTGGAAAGTACAAGTAAATATAATTAATATGGACATACAATTAAAAAACTGTTTCACTGGCCTGTTGGTGCAGGAATATAAAAACAGATACTCACTTGTGGCGGTTGAGGGCCAATTTAATTGAATTTTTCACGACACGACAACTGTTGCTGGCTGGGAGGGGCGAGGAGGCGTCTGGCAGCTCCATGCTGGGAAGTCTCTGCGCTCACAAAGAACAAGGTTAATTAGTCAACAAGTTACTATTTTGCATGTCAGTGTGAGATAGAGCTGATGGTTGAAAAAAGAAGTTGCTACCTGTGTTCTTGAGGTATCAATGGTTGGAATGGGCTTAGCCTTAGATCCAGAAAGTGGAGTCTAATTGTGAGGAGACAACATGTGATTAAATACATTCATTATCTTTCTGTCTTTACATAAACAGTTAACCAAGGTAGATTGTAGATGACACCTACAGTATCGGCTCCATCTCCATGTACACTGGAGTCAGAGGATGGTGGATATGGCTCCTTAAATATAGAGTCATCAACGGGCACCACCTGCAGCAAAAACAGTGACAGCAGTACATCCCATTTAGTTTAAATCCTAACACATTCATAATGTTGACACCTGTTCTGAACTGGGAACACCCTCCTTACCTCTGTGTCCTTTTGCCTCTTGGCCAGGTCCTCTTGTGTAGGCGACAGTGGTCTATTGGCAGGAGCTTCACTGATGGAGTCGTCCAGCCCGTTGGGCTCCTCTTTGGGGCTGCTGGCAGCGTTGGGCTCCACACTGCTGCTGGCTGGTGGGGAGGCAGGCTTCGCTTTACCCGGAGGCTCTTCACAATGAGGAAGACACAAACGTGAAGAAATTAGATCAGGGAGTATTGTTCAAATCTCTGGTATCCATTTAAAGAGCATGAATTAATACAGTTCTCGAGATTTGTATTTGTGTTTCTGCAGGTGTCAATAAGTGACATTTAAGAATTTGTAAGAACATAATGCATGAAAAGTAGCATCTCTGTAAAGTATGACAGATATGAAGGAATATCAGAGTCCTACAATTACTTACACTTCTTTAAAAATGAAAATAAGGTGATGTAGCTTCGTAAAGAAAAAACCTACATACGAAATGTTATCTCACAGACTACAGATAAAACAGGTATCCATGGTGATTCCAACAGCTAAGTCAAGTGTGCTGAGATATTTTCTGACCGAGGTGTCTCTGGACAGTTATCAGTTCCAGTTTGTAGTTTTATTACAGCGTGCTTGTATCTGTATTGTTAAGAAACTAGAGCAAATGGAGACAATGCGTGCCACCAAAGTAATTGTAAAGCGCTACATTAGTACCATTAAATGAACTTTTACATAATGAGAAATTTGTAAAATTGCTAATTTAAGAGCCGTTTTAACACATTAAAGGTTTTTTGGGGTCAAATTAATTTAATGATACAATTCATTACATTTTAGACTGTAGAGTTTTTCAGACCCCGTGGAAACCCTGATTTCCTATCATGTATACACATGCTGGCAGGGAAATAGGACTGTCAAGTAGCCTAAATACCATATGACCATACAATCGCTAAATATAATATAAACAACCTACCCTAGGAAGAAAAATTATTTCCTTTTTCATATGCAACAATAATTTCTGTGTAGTAGTCACTGGAAAACTCACTTGAGCCAATGACAGGGATAGACATGCCCTGGTCATCAGCAACTGGTGCGGCACTGGGTGCTGGAGAACCTTCCTCAAAAAGCTGCTTGGGAGGGCTGACACTGAAAAAAGGAAGATTATTTTTAAGCATCAACACAGGATGAGTAACAGTAAGGGAAAAGCACAAGACAGAAATATAACATACCTGTCATCTGTGTCCGATGCAGGTTTGGAGGGTTTTTCGGGTGGGGAGCTGAAGGGAGTCCCTGAGTCTGTGTCTCTGGAGCTGTCCAGATGACTGCTGTCCAGAGAGATCCGCTTCGAGCTCCCACCGTTAGAGCTGCGGTTCAACTCTGCTATGCTCTGCATGAAGGGGAGAGGGGGAATAAACAGACAATTTAACAAGAGGCAAAATATTAAGACAAAATCCCTGGTGTATTGAAAAATGATAATAGATTTGTCCCGACGTGCTGAGGAAGATATCTCACCCTCTTCTTCTTCTGCACCACTTCAGGAGGAAGATACTGATGGAGCTGTTTCTTCTTTACATGTGTTGCTTCAATCTTCATCCCGTCCTTCAGCATGTTGATGTTGTTGGCTTGTCTGTACACTACAGAGAACAACACAGGTCACGTTCAGGTTCGCTGAACATTTTCACACGTTACACTTTCTTGATACCGTGGCCAGGTGTGTGCTGGCCATTTCATCGACTGTGACACCTTGGAACTGGAGCACTTCCTCTTGCTGGGTGAATATCTCAAATATTTCTTTCAGTCTAACTGTATGAGAAAAACTAGTGGATAGTGCTGAGGGTTGGGCAATATTTCAGAAATACGGTCCATTCTGAAACCCGGCACCATCTTTTCTATCTTGACTTGAACAGAAAGTTTGTTGTGCTGAAAAATTGTTATTTTAATTTAAAATTAATATTTGGAAAAGGTTTAGATATGGTTATTTTCTGGTTTGCTACTAGAATTGATAATAATGTATGTGATTAGAAATAAGTATTGAGAAATTACAATTCATTTTTTGGTAAATAATCTAAAAATGCAGATACTGTCCATGAACTCATGCATTAACAGCATTTATTTTACGAGTTTATCATCATAATCAAGCCTCCTTTCTAACCATCTTATACACACAGTCAAAGCTAAGTGATATGAGAGGACGTACCAGTGTCTGTGAAGGACTGGATGTCGTACGTCAGGTCAATGTTCACACTCTCTGCATTCTCCACTTTCTTGAAGATAATCCCGATGAACCACATGGATACAAAGTCGTTCCTGTTGCAGAAAAACACAAAGGCTTCAAATTAAAACTTTTAATCACTTTTGTTTATTATATGCTAATTGCAGACCAAAGTAATAATTATGATCGTTTTGCTCCAGCAAGTCTAGAAATGCAAACACTATTAATTTCAAAGCTACTGAATATCATGTGTCTGTCTGATTAACAAGACCTTTGACAACAGTGGACTTCTGGACTCACTGACTTGCACTAGTAGCATGCGCACGCACACACATCTTTCCTATTCCAGAACTTTCTCTGTGTATAGTGTGGGCAGCGTGTGTTTGTAAGCTTGGATACAAGTACACTCACTCGTTGCGGTTCTCTTTGGACCCTGGGAAGGACTGTGGGTTGACGTGAGCCAGGGTGATGTACTCGTTCCTCTCCAGGTTTCCAACCAGAACACGGATCTTTGACTCAACCAGACCGATCCTGAGGAAAAACATCAGGATGTACACACAGGTGAGATGGAAATGAGTTACATTCACAGTACTAATGTACAGACAGGTGCACCACTGTGCCAGTCGGCTCAGTTGAAACACACCAATGCACATTAAACACGATAAGGAATGGAGGTATTTGTAGACCTACTAGAAATCCAGTAGATGGACACTCACCATTCTAAGTGGTTTTCTTCTGTGGATGCACTGGCAGTCAGAACTATATAATGCCTGCAGCACAAAACAGAAAATCAACATTTAAGAAACATTTGCTGTATCCTACTCAGGTGTATAGTGAAAACATTTGTCATAACAGTCAGTATTTGATGCAGTACTGCTGTGCTGGCATAAAGATCTTGTGACCCCTTTACATCTTTACTGGGCAGCTTGATTCATCAATCTTGGCTCACATGTACATCCTTTTGATTGTGCAGTTTGTTGTTACATGGTGGAACATAAATCCTGACCACACCAGTGCTCAGTTGACTCACGAAGCTCCCACTGTGGAGTATAAGCTCCTACAGAACCTGTCCTAGAACTTAGCTGTGGTAATTGAGGTGTGTGTGGGAGGAACTTTCATAAACAAAATGAGTCGATCCAACTCTAGCAGCCACAGTCAGGATGAGTCAAATCTGCCGAGTCTTCAAAACGTGAAAACAATGAGCTGGTTGGGGAAAAAAAGCCCAACACAAATAAACGGTTTCCTTCAAAACTGTTAATGTGAGACAGGCAGCTTCTTTCCACATAGTGTTACTTGATACAGCTCCGCATGTTTTACTTATTATGATTTGGTCAGTAAAAAGTTCCTCCCATACATCGTTCATCTGACAAATTCAATACCTACTTGTATTTTTGGAAAAAGTTGGGTGGCTCAAAGAGTTTAGGCCATTCTGCTTTTCCCTGAAGAATCTCATCTGTGATGCTTAGGCCTGTTCATGACAAACACATGGACAAACATATGTAAGGCTTGACAATTCAACATTACTTAGTGACTGTACCATTATCACTGCCTTTGGCCAAAACATGTTTTAAGAGAACACAAACACATGGTTATTAGGTATGAATTCTCTTTTTTTCAGTGCTGTTTCACATATGCATGCTGATTTACCGTATTTGAACTCCTCGCTCATGATGGTGCGTGTTGACGTGGACACATTGTACGTGGAGTTCTGCTGGGGATAGGCAGGCGTGATGATGGGCATCAAGTGGTATCTGTCAGACGGGTTCACCTACAAACATGGCACAGGGGAGCAAAATTGGTTTCACAGCAGGAAATGAGCCTTCATGAGCACTGCCCATACACTGTACATCCCAATTCACGTTACTGTCTTAAAGTTGACCTCCTCAATTAATGCCAAGGAGGAGGAATCAATTCAAATCAATTTTTTTTTTTTTTTTAAAAATGGGACAGGTTCCCTCTCTTAAATCATCTGGGCTTACTGATGAAGGCTGCACAGCTGATCACCCATATGTAGCTGAACTGCTACTTAGTACTTATAATATGACGTACCAGCCGTACTATGCGTGAATGGTCTGCAGTGTTAGTACCATTAGATTCACCCATTGTATTTTAATGTTGTCCAGTATAATTATAAATAATACATGTTCACATTGAGCCTCAACAAATTATGAAAAAACCTGTATACAGACAGATCACAAGTAAGTTTGTACTTCCATATTTTAAAAAATGAATTAAGTATATTTTATGTTGAAAATGTCTCAGTACATAGTATAAACATAGGGGGGGAAAAAAAAATAAAAGGTCTTTATAATTTTCTGCCCAATGCATAGTGGTAGTTGGCTCTACTGTGACTCAACGGAAATGACAACAATAGACAATTAAAATGTGTTTATTGCTGAAGGGACACAACAAACATGACACAGCAATTTTAATGACCAGAATTGTTTTCAGTTTATGCAATAGACAAATTGGTTTGGGTAAATTTGATATTAAAAACAAAGTCAAAACATATATAAAGGGAAGTCCGACCTAGAAAACAAACATTCAGACTGAGAGTCTCTCCTGCTCTTTGACTAGGAGCACATTAAATAAGAGTTAACGACATAAAGAGGGTTTAGGGAAAAGTCAAGAAGACACAAGAAGAGCAAGCTCTTCACAAGTATTTACTGCAGTGCACACAGTACTATTATTAACCTGTCCACACAGGTATTTGACTGTTTTGACGATTGGACTAATGCCTTTTAACTGAAGGGATGTGTCTGTCTGATAAAAGACGTCCACGTGGGAAGTCTTCCTAGCCCCGAGCTGCTCTGGGGAAGCGTCCTCCGAGCAGACTTAAGAGCATTGGAACTCATGAAGGGGGGGGACCCGATTAATGTCGTGGTCACATGAGGACAGAGGAATAAGGAGAGATGAAATAAGAGACAATACATGTACCTGTACTCATTTCTGTTGAGCCAACTTTGAAAAAGAATAAACAAACTTTTAACAATTTAGCAGATACTACTGTATTACCTGTGTCTTGTAGAAATACACATAACAGGGGCATAGCAACATTTTAAAGATGTGGAAATGCATCACTTATGTCATACTCACTCTGGGATCCCACACGGGTAAATTCAGATTACTGTCCTCAGGCTGTTTCAGTAAGACAGGATTTGGCCACTCCCTGCAGAATGGAAATCACAAATGTAGTAAATAAATTTGTGGATATTGAATATCAACACCTGTGACTGCAGAAGGTTGTGCAATACTGCCATCAAGTGGAACAGGACAAAAATAAAGTTAGAGTTGTAAAGAGCCAGATTCTCACCATTTTGAGAAAACCAAGAAGAACTTGTGCACGAGCGTGGCGGCTACAGCGTTAGGGTAGAGCTGACAGGTCCTGGCCACCAGCATGGCCCACGACACTCCACCCAGAAACCCCAGCATGTTGGAGTAGATCCCACGACCTACACATGACAGATCACGACAAGCCTATGTTTTAACCTATCACGCTGGAGTAAATGTAGATTCTCTATAAGCATTTTCACTGTACAATTCTGAGTGACACCAGGTATGAAATCTCTTGGGAAAGTAAAGGCTCAATTTACAGCACAAAAGGAAGTGAGTCTGTCATTAAGAAACCATAACAGGAAAATGATAGTGCATTTTTTAAATCTGCCTTTCCTCTTGTGAAAGAAATGGCTCACGCTGGAACAACTAGTGCAACTGTGGAAACTCTACTCAGTAGAAGCAGACTCTTGTTTTTGGAGGAGGCAGAGATAGCGAAGACGGGGACTGAAAAAAACCAACAAAAGAAAACAAGTACCTCCCAGTGAAAAAGCAGTGTCATACAAGTAGAAGACACAGACGAAGATTTCAAGAGGGTTTGTTGTGATAAGAGCTGACGCTGGTGTCTGTGTGTAAAGAAAATCATGTGCTCTCTGTAGCAGAATTAATACGTCACTTCCTGCCTGTTGAGGAATTTCTGACCATCCTCACACATTACTGTAGATGCCACTATATATTATGTATATAATATTATATCTGTACAGGAGAATAGTGCCTGTCTAATTCCACACACACTCCCTTCTCTCCAAGCAGTACACCAAGGTCAGGTCATTGATAAAGGACCAACCAACAGCACATTGAGTCTATGCTTAGGGACTTTCATATCCAACTCAGATGCTCCAGACAGAGACGCACCAACTTCAACTCTTTTGTGTATTTCCCCAGTGGCAAGACATAAGGACACAATGTGATTTAGGAATGCATACTTCAGGCTTAACTATCCAATAGGATGTGAACACCTACATGTAACATAGAGAGTGACAGCAATTCTAGCCATTCATGGATGTGCTGTTGGAATGGGTGACGCAAGTTGAAGAAGATATATGGGGATGCTGTGGAAGACATCTTCGGACTTGGGGGTGACCATTGCTCATGTTACTGTGTTAACGTTTGTACATTGTTTCACTTTCTGGTCTCCTTGATGCATCAAGTCTACAGTAAAATATTCTGCATAAGACATCAGCTGCTGCCTGAGTTCTCCTTTCATCAGCTTCCAGAAATCTTCCTCAACACTGCCTCTGTCTGCTGCACCCGGCTGCTCCACCCCTCTGACTAATGCAGCGGATTTGTTGCTGATGTGAATGCGCCTGTGCAGAAAACCTCCCACTGTGTTGTGCATGTCTAAAAGGCAAACCCTGGGTAAACTCTGGACCCAATTCTCCAGAGTTTACCCGCAAGTCATGTCTGAAAACATCTATACAGACTATAATGAAGATAATGAATCCATCATGAATTGAAATAATGGGGTTACCCAAATATGAAATAAGTGATGTTTTCAAAAATACACTGAACTCAGAACACCTGGAGAAGGTGAAGATAAATGTGTTAGTCTTTTTTTTAGGGCATTTATATTTTAAGTTGTAACAACTGTTTTTGATGGGTAATACTGATGACGGCCTAGTGTTCATATGCCAAAGATACATTGAAAAGGACTCTTGGATGAAATAACATGCAGTTAAAGTAGAAAAGAAGTTGTGAAAGTATCTGAAATGTTTTGAATTCACTTACGTTTCGCCCACAGTTTGATGGCTCTCAATGTCAGCCTGAAGTTTTCTTTGTTTGGCACCAGGTACAAAATTTCATCTGTCACTCTACAGCCTGGAATTAAACAAAATAGGGATGTCGGGATTAACCGATTTTACCATAACCACGGTTTCATAACCGTAAGAAATCTAAAAACTACGATATCTAAGTATGGTGTCCTGCCTCTCGGGGTCACGTTATGTGTTTGTGAGCCACTGAAAAGTTAGTTGAGAAGAGGGAACTGCTTTAACAGCCTTATTTCCACCAATGCTGGCCTTTCGGTTTCTGACCAGCTCCAAAAGGAGCAGCTGACAAGCTGACACAAACACACGTTAGACTATAAAAACTAACTGGAAATAGTTGATAATAATAAATATTTAAGTTCATTAGGTATATTATTAGCTATATATTGCTTGTTGTGTGTCTTTTTCCTTCTAAAGTATCGATAATCGTGAAAACCATGAAACCTGGATATTTCCTATGACTATAATCGTTACACCAAAGTTTCGTATTGTGACATCCCTAAAACAAAACGTCATAAATCTCAAACACGCATCACACCAGTGTTTCCCAAACATTCATTTATTTGTGGCAACCCACACTTTTAACAATTCAAATGGGTAAAATATTTTTTCATTTTCATTTCATTAAAACGTTACATTAAAATGTGCGTGTTAATTCACAATATGATATGGTTCAAGTTTCCGATTTAGTCATATACCTGCCAAATGTGGTGTACAACAAACAATTCTTGTACTTATATACACTGTCACTGTGGAAAAGAAACGTACCATTAAGGCTGCGAATACACCTAATGTCCAAGTTTCTCAGGATGGAGTCTCCCCTTAGGTCCAGGTTGTCTGGAATGGACTGCAAGGCCAGTCTTGCAAAGAGCAGGTCAATCTGCTCAGACAGAGACAGAAAGTAGGTATTGGAGACGGTTCAAAATATTAATCTTATACTTCTGTCTATCATGTTAAGAGTTTAACTACTTTAGACAAGGAAGCGACACATTGGAAGAGCAGTCATGTTGATGTTCATCTCCGTCACATCATTAAATATCATTGTTTCTTCTCTCTTGAGGTTTTCACAGACCTGGAATTCAAACTGGGCACCAACCTGTGTCTTATATTTGTCCGAAAAACCTGTTGTATTTATTTAAATTTGACCAAAATAAAGATCTAAACCATTATTCTTTACAAGGCTTTACAAGGCTTCTGTAGTAGACAATAAGTTCACTACACCAGATACTGAAAACAGTGCCTATAAAATCAAAATCAAAATGACAATCATGTCATTAATGAGTAGCCTGTGTTTAGTTTTGCAATATCCATGTGGTGAAGTCAGTACTAGGTCAGGGCCAAGTAACTGAAGACTTATGTAAACCAGATTCATAAAAAGGTCCCTGTAACCTTTGACAACTGAAACATAATCACTTTCTTTGAGTCCAGGTCACAACTGATCAAAAGTAGAAGAAATTCCTTCAAGCAGGCTTGAGATATCAGGAGGCCAAAAATATATATTTTGAAGCCACTGTGACCTTGAACTCTCCTGAGATATCGTGTTCACAGGAATGGGACGGACAATCTGAAAACATAAAGCCTCCGGGCCACTGGCTGTTGCTGGCGTGGAGGCTTAACAAAATGGAATAGTTATATCTCAGTAACTTACCTCTATTCCATCAAATTTGAACTTTATCACTGGTACAAAAGCATCCTCGACAGCCTTAACAAAAAGAGACAGACAATATCAAAAACAAATCTTGGACAAGACAGTAATATGGCAGACTGACATAGAATCATGGAATGATAATGAATATCACATGAAAGAGTTGTTAACCAAGGTTTGTTTTCTCAGAGATAAAAACAATTTACAGTGGAACTATTATTTATTTAACATCAATATAATGTTGGATGTGACTTTGGAGGCGACTTTGGAGATTGTGTCTTCAAGATTCAACCAAATTATCATCATCTTATTGTTGTATGGTGGTTGGCAACCAGCTTTTTTGTGCCTTTCTGACTATCACCCGCATCTTACTACATCCAATGTAGGCAGTGTTTATCTGACAGATGGTGAAGCAGTGACGCCCCTAGAGGAACTGCCAAGCTTTAATATTATGTTAAGATCATTTAGTGTCACAGCAAACACAAACACGCTCCTCATCTTGTGTATTAGTGTCAATATCTACAATAAAGATTTCCGGCAGAACAAAAAATAATGTTCCTAAGTATTACTAATGCTTTTCTAGTCTTTACAGTACAGTTGATATCCACCCATTCATACACATTTCCATGGCATTTCTACATCTAGTGCTTTGATATTAATACCAATTAAGCATCTCATTCAAACACTGTCAGGAGTCATCTGGGGTTCAGTGTCTTGCCCAAGGACACTTCGACGAGCCGGAATTGAACCACCGACCCTCTGATTAGTGGAGGATCCGCTCTAACTCCAGAGTCGCAACCACTTGTTATCTAATCTCCTGGGAGTTACTACAGTCACTATACAACTCTGGTGATGTTCTTTCTTAAATTCTATATGTAATCAAAGTTAGACTCAACCATACAGACATAATCCAGCAATGTAAAAAGGCTACATATAGTTGTTCATTCGCAGGAGAGTGAACAAGAGAGAGTGGCTTTCTCCTCTGGGAACATTGATGTAAGTGATGTCATCCTCTACACTGAAACCTTCAAATTTACATGATCACGACTTTAAGGTTCAGATAAAACAAGAGCTTCCTTATTGGGTTAACGTCCAAACATTGCCGTTACTCTCTAAATGAATTAAGGGAACATTGAAGCCTGCAGATACATTGGTTTGTTGCCTTGTGCTATAATGACAATTGTTGAGAAATGGACCAGACTTACCCTCAAGTCTTTGATTTCTTCATGCTGTTTCAATTTCTCAAAAAAAGACTGGAAAAAGTCACTCCTCTCTACATGACGTGGAGCCACACACAAGGCATCAATATCAGCTCCTGTAATAAACAGTAACGTTTATCAGTATAATCTGTGTTGCTCAGTAGGTTGATGACTTCAATAACAATCTGATAAGTAGACTAAGAAAGGCGGCGGCATTCAAGGTTAAAGAGTGTGTAAGTAAACAACTTTTGGCATTTAACAAGTAGAGCAGTTAAAAGTTTAGTGGAGACATCTGTCCATAACAAAATTCAATTATTTGTATAGTGCCAAATCACAACATATATTATCTCAAGGCATTACATGGTAAGGTTGAGACCTTATTATGCCTGAACAACATTAAAACAACTTAATATCTTTGTCTTTGGCAGAATACAAAAACTGCATCACAGCGTAGTTATTATCAGTGACCTGTTTTTCTGTTTCTGTTGATAGCCAACTTAATGAATATGAAATAATGATTTTACTGCATCCTATAGAAATGCCATGTTTACCAGCCTAAGGGCTTCATGAAGAAAATCAAATAAAAATTGATAAATGGGAAAATGTGATTTCTTTAATTGTGTTTAAACGCCTGTTCTTGATCTCCAGTGAGAAGTTCGCAAAGCACTACTTCACACACCCTACTACAAGTTTATTTTCAGGTTGGAGTTGTGTTAGGTAGGCAACTATGTCATTAAAGCTGCACTGAATTCCGGATAATCTCTTTACATTCTCTGGAGGGGCTTTATGTGAGACTGCAAATGTCCAAGTAAGAGCCCCTGGAGTTTCTCCTGCCAGCCCCTAGTAAAAAAGCAAGAAATCCATTCTTGATGACGTTTATGAACGCTACGCAAAAATTTTAAGGATTTCAATTATCCCAGGATGAAAAAGCTGTGCCATACATGTAGAGAACACCCACTAAAATGTCAAAAGTTTTTGGTGATATGGACCGATTCCGATGTAGTGTAAACAAAAACATGTGATCTCCACAGCAGAATTAATTTGTTCGCCCTGCCTGCATGCTGGGCCCTCCTGAACACTTTGGAGATTTTAGTAATGTTGAGTGGACAATTTCCAGCAATTTTTTATATGTGAAAGGCAAACCCCAGAGAAAGTCCAGACCCCATTGTGCGGACATTCTCTAGAGTTCATGTCTGAAAAAAGCTTAGGCAAAGTTTCAAATTAAATTCAGGAACAGCAGGTACCCAGTATTTTTGGGGATTTCATATTTTTGTCATTAAAAATCTCTGATAAGCACATCACTTAAAACAGCAGCAAAAAATTCAGGTGTGGTGTATCTGTGAAACACAACTGAAATTGCCTCAGTTCATTATGTTGGCCTACACATGTTGTATCAACAGATATTATACATTGAAACTTCAGCAGCTCTTCTTTTGTTTACTGTAACTCTGCAGTTCACAACCTTCACAGTTGATATAAATAGGTTCAAACATTTTAATGGAACACAGGTAATTTCACACCTGATTTATCAAAAACTGATCTGGTTACAATAAACAAAGCATCAGAAACTGATTAGGGGTTATATAGCTGAAGTAAATATATATCAATCACCTTGGTAGCTAAACACATCTATATTTAAAATTATTTACGTTTTTAAACACATGTGTTGCGTTTGTTATTTGAAGCAAGGTGTTAAGCAGGCCCACTTTCACACCAATGCCTTCAGCCTATAGTGAGCCAGTGTTTACGCTGCTTTCAAACCCTCAAAATGCTCTTTTCAAAAACACTCAATAGCAGATGAATATGACAATGCCAGCCTCGTGCTTTAGTGTGGTCAGAGTGAACTGAGCAGTTCAAAAACAACGATTCACGCCTGCTTAGACAGGGTCAAATGCAGTGTGGCATTAATGTCCTGTTCCATCCGTCTCTCTTAGCTCCTTTTAAAAGGCCAATATAGTCAGACACACAGTACAGGTTGTAGTAATCAAAGTTTAGTGTTTTTCAACAATTTACAGGTATTGAACAGGGATCTGATTGAAAAAAGGAATTTCACATTTGAATAAAAACTACACGTACCTTTTGTATGTACTCCAAGACGGTACGAACCAAATGTAAATATCTTGCCTCCAACACAGCTAATGGCTGATGGTGGAAGATTCTGTTGAAGAGAGTAGCATATACAATGAAATCAGTGTTTGCGTTGTTTGATTTAACAGTCTCTGATTGGACAGTCGCCACTGATGACTCCACAATTTATCATATACCACCAATTAAATGTAAAAAAACCTACATAACAGAACATACCTTTAATTCACTGATCTCTGAGATCCATTCTTTAACAAAGTTATTCAACTTCCCAAGAACTGCAAGTCTGCAAGGAAATACAAGGATTAGCAGGTGCTTCTTTTATAATCCACGCCTTTAATTTATCAGACAGTGACACTGCAAAAATTCACAATTACAAATTCAGCTGTCTTAAATGTCCAAACATTAAGGAATATACATTTAATTACAACAATGGCATGTATGTGTATATTAGAACACAGCAGAAATCAGCAGGCCGACAATAAATACAATACATGCTGCTGTGAATAATTTTGCTGAGACTGGGCATCCCTTTCATGTGTAGTTGCACCTGCAGCAAAGAGCTGCATAGTGGAGAACCCCACTAAACGTGACAAGTCAAATATACAATTTAAAACATGACACGCTTCCTCACCTATGGTTCAATTCCTCTTCATCTTCAAATACCCCAAAAGGTTTCATAGCATCGCAGAGTTTCTTGGTGTACTGGTGGTCTATATCACGTGGAGGTGCAAGGCTAATGGCAGAGGTGATGCCATAGTGTTTCTGAGGCTGCTGCTGCTGCCCACCAGGCATGGTGCTGCGAGGGAACATGGAAACACATGAAATGACATCTACTACACAAAAGACACTTGACGCCGCTACGTTGACCGATTCGGCTCACGGTTTCATTCGGTCACAAGTGGTGAACAAGATGTGAAATTGCCATTATTTACCAAGTTGTTGCTAAGGTCGAATGTGGAAGATGTCAATGTTTGGTAGTTTATGTTCCTCCCATTCCAATTGCCGCGTAACCATGTGTAAACACGAAGCTACACGACATCACAGCAACGTGGTTATATTACTGAAACAACTATCTCAACACTGACTCTACAGTTGTGTGGAAAACCAAATCCGAAACACACGTTTAACATGGAATCGAGTGACGTGTTTGAAATGTGCCTCTGTTCAACCTCGGCTGGTGGCGAGTACATGCTAGCCGAGATGCTACAAACAGGCTGGAAGCGCTAACAAATTAGCTAGGCTAGCAAGTTAGCACACGTTAGCTGGCCGCTACGGAAGAAATGGCGAAACCAGTGACTCGCATTCCGACCACAGCGACTTCGCGGTTGACGTTTATCACAGACAAAGACCACGCGGGAATTCGTTCGTTTTGTCGGGCGCATTTATAGAACAGCTACCCAGCGGGAAACGAGCGAGCTAGCCCACGAACCGCGGCTGCGGGCCTTGTTTGGTTGTTGTGACAGTTGGCTAGCGTTAGCTTTTAGCCTATTCTTCAGGACTCTGTAAAACGCGAACAACATTGTCGATGAGTGGAGAATGTGCCACATGCCGGACTTACCTCGACACCTCTTTCATGACACACTACAAAGCCTGCCCCGTTTCCAGCTGCGGACCCGTAGAAAACCTAGAGAGGCAGCAAGTGGAAATGAAAACAGCCTCGACCTGATTACAACAATGGTCACTTTCCAGAGAGCGTTCAAACCTTCCCACTGAACCGGAATCACTTCTTATAAGAAGAAAAGCGACATAACCCTGGAAGAATATTCATTTCTAACTCCGCCGCAGAGCGCACAGGGTTTTTATCAGCTAAACATAAGTTGAACTGCTGTTAAGACTTTTTTAATTATTCAAAACTACAAATGTAACAGCGCTTTTTTCTAGTCGTGGAAACGTCTGCGTGCTGCGCGCCCAGCATCCACCGACAGGGGGCGCCTCATCACACAGGCCACACGTCACGTGAGCAGAGAGGAGGCCTTGGCGCTGCCTGAGCGCAGCAGAGATTAGCTGCTGCTAGCTATATTAGCACACACAGCTAGGTGCTGCATGGCGGACACAGCTCACACACGGTGGATCTGAAGCAGGAAAACACTACACACATCAACACATTATCAACCCATTATCAACCCATTAGTTTCTAAATGAAGGAGCGTGGAAGCTAAGGCACATTTATTGTTAGAGATCGGTGAGTTTAGCTGAGCTGTTATTGGCTATTTGTTGTTAGCATGTGACGACACAAGAGTTTACAGCACATTTAAAACTGCAGAACTTCAGCTGCTCTCTTTAAAACCCTTGAACCAAGTAAAGTGTGCGGCCATCACTACAGGTGTATTTATGAATCAAACTGAAAGTCGTTGATGTGAAAGTGGTTCTTGTTAAACAGTGCAATAAAATAACCAGCTTCATTTGTGACATAGTGACATGTGTTACTTTGGGAATGTAAAGATGTTAATTATATGCTAAGACTATCATAGCTGTGTAAAACTATTTTCCATCGATATACAGAGCATTTTTTTCTATCTGTGTACAATAAAGCCTTTAAAGTGAACTGCTATGTCGTGTTTATTGTTGCTGTGTGTTATTGTGTCCACCAGGGGGGGCCTTTTCCCAGGAAAACACAGTGGATGAGAGAGAACTTGAGATAATTGTATAAAACTAAAAAGCAACTAGATGGATAAATGACAGATGTACCAATATATGACTGTAGACCCCCAAACCATAACAGGTAATAGTTATTAGTTGTGCCTGATGGTCACTTAATAACTGACAGATGCTCATTCAACTGTGAAAATCAAAGATTTTAAGGCAAATGTATTAACCAGTTTGTTAATAATAAATGGTTCAACAATACTCTTAAGTGTTAGTAATATATTTATACAAAGATTTTGGATTAGATGTGCCGCAACCATTCCAGAATGTCTAAAGAGTACATTGGAAATGTCTCACTAATGAGTTAAAGTGTTAAAAAGACAATTGTTATGTTTGTCCATCAATAGCTTATAACTGATCCAAACAGCATTAGTTAATTATTTATTACTATTAATAAAGTCATTAAGTGCAGCTGATAATTGCAATAGAAATGGTGCCTTATCAGAAAGTACTTACTCTTACATTAAATAAAATGTCAGCCTTTAGTAAGAAATGTGAATTATATTTAAATATAGAAACACAACAAGCTCTTAACACACATGTTTAAAAAGTCAATCATTGGACGTGGCATGTTTTAAACATGGATTGATGTTTGCATCATTAAATAGAATATTAAAAAACTCAGCCAATTTCTATTGACAATACATGACAACAGTCTGCACGTCCTCCAAAACATTGTTATTGTCTTTGCGACATGAGTAAACTAATCAGTGTGTTGATGTTTCAGCTCTATCAAAATAAACCGGAAATATGATTTAAATTATATATGCACATTTTCCCATCTGTTTTTGCATAGTGTTCATGTAAAGTCAATGTCATCATAGTTAAGTGAGACAAGATTGAACTGTTCCACCTCCAAATCATTGTCTTTTATCTTTTTCAATAACCCTTAACATAATATGATACAAGCATGAAATGACAAGATAAACAGATTCACATCATAACACAATCAACTATCTTTGTCTTTATCTTTATCAAAGATAATGTATCACTGTTATTTTTAAAGAAAATTACTGTAAACAGATTTACAATATCAACTTTTTTTCATGGTAATTTACAATGTATAGTACAGAGTCCATATCAGTTCCTGGCTTCCAAATGCCTTGACTTCTTCGAGGGAGCCTCTTCTTTGTCGTCCTCTTTCCTTTTTCTTCTTCTGGAGGAGTGTGGAGGAGGCCAGAATAGTAAGCTGTCTGAAATGTGGTCCATAAAATATGGAATTTCCTCTTCAGGGGGGAAGGGAAGAGCAGCAGGATGAGGGGAAAATGGTGCTGCGGGGGGGAGAAGAGCACCATGAGGGAAATGATGAGCATGAGTCAAAGGAAAAGGGAAAGGAAGAGTGGAATGAGCAGGATGAGGGAAAGGAAGACGGCCAGGACTGAAAGCAGGAGCAGTGCAAGGTAAAGGCCAGACGGAGCCACCTGAGGAGAGAAAAGAGTAAAATTGTAAAATTTAGCATTTTCAAAAAACACACTTAAAGAAGAGGAATGTCTTTGGCCGTATGATGTCGATTGTAGGTCAACTAACTGCACCAGATGCATCACATGCACTTTGTATCACCTGTAAGCTCAGTGCTGTTCTACATGAGACCCCAGATGAAGGCAGCTGATTTGACAGCACAGTTTTGTATAATGATTTTACTGTTGTGACAGAAATGTGAGACTGAGTTGATGTTAGTGCCTAAGAGAAAGTAGGGGATTGTATTATTAAAATATAAAATATACTGTAAAAGATTGGCCCATGGTACAAAATTCTTCATTTATAAAACATGGGGTGTGATGATATAATCACACAGTCAGCTCTCATATATCTTTTAAAATCAAAGTGTAATCTTTCTACACAAACAGTTAAAGAACATTGAACGCACAGCAGGAGAGAAGGTATAAACAGCGTCTCACTAACCCTGCGTAAAATGATTCATCTTGTCAAGTTATTGAACTGATGTGTTTTCAAGAAGCTGTCACCTCCAACTCTCATTGGTTTACAATACATTGTGTGAATTACTGATGTGACTTAAATGTAAGTACAGGTGAACTTCAATGATAAAGCCAACAGTCGGTGTCAAAGTGCCATAACTGGCTGGTTTATTAAAAGGTTAATTAAAAGTTGCTACAGTGGTGTGGCACACCAACTAGCAGGCTTGTGCACTGGAAGTATGTTATCAGTGAGTAACAAAAACTATACACACGTTAAACCCTTTTCCCAATAGAAAACACCAAACTACTACCAGTGCCACAGCAAACCACAAATGATAATAACCACAAATCAACAGGTGAAGTCCCACTGCACCAGCCGCTCCTGTGACTGGGGGCCAACAACACCTAAAAATGTTAAAACGGTAAATTAACACTATGCTTAATATACTAAAATACAGGAAATAAAACAATATAAAATGAATATAAAAATAAACGGCAACCAGCACTTTGCCAGTAAAATGAACACAGCACATGTTATTTTCAGTCTAACCACCTAACACAGTTTAAAAGTAAAATACATTTTCATACCTCGCCACTGCAACTAATCCTGGACCCTTATGACCCTTTACAAAAGAAACAAATTGTTGGTAGACCCACACTTTGTAATAAAAGCACTATAGTAAAACTCCAACACATTAAATATTTACATCACAAATCCAATACCCCGCATTATCCAACACTCACACATTTCAAATTAAAACACAAAAAGGTTGTGCGGCTCACCAAGAGGACACGTGCACAAGCTTGATCACAGGAGCAGGAATGAATGCTGACACTCATGTGCTCCATCAGCCTCTGACTGAGGTGCTCTCACCTTGATCTGCCAAACCTGCCCGTTTCCTATCTCAGTAACAGGAAATTGTAATCTGATATGAAATACCATGTGAAACAGATCTAGTCAGCTGTTGTATTATAGTTGTGTTGAAATTAAAAAAATGATTGTTGGATGAAAATGTATTTGTAATACACAGCTCCCTCCATGTTTATGTTCATTTTCTCAGATTTAACTAGTGCTAACCACTACTACTAACCAGTAACCAGCAGGAATGTGGGTCATATAATAACAAGTACTTTAAATGACAGAGTTAAACAGACACACATGGAAAAGAGAAATAAATCAGAAATAATGTGGAAGTTTCAACATGTGTTGCATAAACTCACTTATATATCATCAACCCACCATGCTAGAGCCCTGATCCTGTATTTTGAGTATAAATTATTGTTTACAAAATGGAGTGAATCAGTCAGTTTCAGTATTCAGTATTAGATTCCATTCATGGCTCCTCTGAGGATGTGAGGTGCTGAATAAAGGAGACGGCAAATTTCATAGGCAAAATGGAAGTTGTCTTTATGAAGACAATTTTCCCTCTTTTTCGCTCCACCAGCTCCTGAATGTGTTTTTATGTTGACCTGGAGGTTGCTCTTGTCACAGTCACAACAAAATCTACTGAGCATTAAAAAAGTGAACTTCTGACAACTGCTCATTTGATTAATTCATGAATCTAATATATTTCTTTAGGGTTTTAAACTTCTTCTCTCAGTTGAAGGTCACCAAATGAGGAGCCTTTGGGGACTTTTGGGACCTTTGGGGCTCAGAAGGTAGGCGGGTGTCCACTATGAAGGTTGGGGGTTTGCTTCCCGGCTCCTCCATCCTGCCTGCTAAAATGTCCTTGGGTAAGACACTGAACCCCAACTTGCTGCTGTGTGAGAAAGTGTGGCACATAGATACAGTGTTTGATATGTGTGTGAATGGGTGAAGGGCACAACTGTTCTGTACTGTGCTTTAAGTGGTCATCAAGACTAGAGAAGCTGCTCTATGAACACAGACCATTTATTCAGGATTCACTACTTCTACCAAATGTCTCCATGTTAAACAGCTTCACCTGCTGGACAGTTTGAATCATTACACTTGATGTAAAATCTCAGACATATTGTTCAGATCAGTGAACAGTGACTTACTGTATGTGCACTGTCAGAACTCTGCAGAGTTTAGTGCGACAGGCATGACACTGCACATGTGATGCAGGCGTGTGAAATGACACATGAAGGAAACATGTATGTGAACAGTGTTCATTAAAAACAATGAGATATTACTGAGCAAGACTGATATGAATGTATGAAGGGGCAAAGTTTCAGTCTATGCGACATTTGGTTTGGATCTGGTCAGTGTTGTTTTGTCAACAGTGTTTTAAACCAAATATCACATAAAAACTTGGTGTTTTACACCTCTAACTATTCTGTATTCATCTTATTAGTCAGTGTTGAAGCCTTAATATTAGTTTGCTGTTCTTGTCGCACAGGGATCTGCCAGTCAAAATAATGCACTAGCCTTCCCAGGAGAGACTTGCTTTTAATGCACAGTGTCTGTATTTTGCTGGTTTGACTCCATGGGAGGTTGCAATGGATTCCAGTAGATCTGGAGTTAAAACCAGGCCACACATTGTTACTTGTTAAAACAGTGCAAGCAGGCTTTCACCTGTCTGGGAGACAGAGCTCCTCCCCACTTATTCTACAGCCACTTCTGTATTTTGGACTTTCAGTGTCAGTCACGTTGTTTGAACTAGATAGAGGAGTAGAGACAGGCCAGAGACCCTTGACACTACAGCACAAAGCCGATCACTTTAACAAAATGAGTAACAGTCCTCTTCTTGTGAATGTGGAAAACTGGATTGCAGAGAACCAGAATGCTTTTCTCCCGCCAGTGTGCAACAAGCTCATGTGAGTAAATACCTTTAATGTTTTCATAGTAGCCACATGGTTACATGTGTGTGTGAGTTCCTCTTTGCAACAACTTGATAAGTGATGTGATGAGCACTCTGCATTTTATTTGACACAATAAGTGCTGCACTGACAAATCAACGAGTAACTTCCACTGATTATTTGAGGACATGTGAATAAATGATTGTCTTTAATTCCTCAGGCACGTTCGTCAGCTGAATATCATGTTTGTTGGAGGTCCAAACACCAGGAAGGATTATCACATAGAAGAAGGGGAGGAGGTGAGAGGACAGGACTGATATATTCTGTAAGAGGTCTTCATTCCTCTACAGAAAAGTGTGTCTGCAGCAGTGTTGATGCCTCCTGACTTAAACCAAGAAAACTACACTCTGATTTTTCAATGCAAACTCTGAGTTTATCTACTACAAGTACATGATGCAATTAAATGACGGCTACCACACAATGACATTTCATTATGTCATCATTTTGTGTTTAGATTTCTAAAACCAAGTCTTTAATTATAGTTGATATGGTGATTGATTACCAAATTAAAGTTAAGGCATTTATAAGCCTGGGCCTAATGAGTGGGCACGCCTCCCGTTAACTTCCAATCTTTGCGAGCGAGGAGGCAAATAAAACACTTGGTGCCTGTGGCAAAACTGGCTTCGAGGAGTTCAGTGTGACCGAGCCCTGTCTCTGTTTTATATATAATTAGTGAGTACCCATGTGTGAACACTTAGCTACATGCTATGAGAGCAATGTCCTTAATTGACATTATTTAAACAACAATCACATCCGAAGAGTATGTATAGTATATATTAGTTTTTGTTTTTTAAATGCAATAACTTCTTATGGCTTCTCCACATCTTTCCTTGACCTTGTGATGTATTCAACTGGGGTCAAGGAATAGTGGTTAGGGAAGAAGACTTAAATTCAGTGCCATTCTTCTTTTGTCTTTGGCTCCCTGTTTGAAATAGTTGTTCTACCAGCTGAAGGGAGACATGTGTCTGAAAGTGATTGAAAACGGCAAACACAAGGATGTGCACATCAGAGAGGGAGAGGTGAGCTCTAATGTTTCTTTTGGGTTTAGGATTTTATTGTAATAAAAACAAACTTTGGTCACTTTGGTCACTTTTACAAACCAAAATATATGTAATTAAATCACTGTCATTCATTCTTTTCTCATCTGTAGATGTTCCTGCTGCCGGCTCGGATACCCCACTCCCCACAGAGACAGGCCAACACTGTGGGGCTGGTGGTGGAGAGGAGACGACTGCTGACTGAGACTGACTGCCTGAGGTTCTCTTGTCTTCTCTTGTCTTCTTTATCTTGTCCTCCCCTCTCTTCTCATCTCTTCTCCTCTTTGACTGTGTGTTGCTGTTTTCAGGTACTATGTGGACAACACCACTGACATCCTGTTTGAGAAATGGTTCCACTGTCAGGATCTTGGAACCCAACTGGTGCCAATAATCAAAGAGTAAAGACATCCTTCTTTCTTCACACTCACAAACCATCAGATCACTGTGACATGTTTGACTACAGTTGTTGTTAACTTTTTATTTGCAGATTCTTTTTAACAAAGCAGTACAGAACAGGAAAACCTGATCCGGGTGAGTTGAGTTTAAGTTTCTTTGGATTCCTGTTATTTTGAACAAGGTATCGAGATATCTAGTCTGATCCCTGGTGTCGTTTGATGAACAGATGAAGTCTTCAGGCAGCCTCCCTTCCAGATGAACACCATGAACGTGATGTCGCCTTTCTGCTTCAAAGACTGGCTGGACAAGCAGAGGCCGTCGCTGGCCAGTGGCAGGCCCGTCGACATGTTCGGAGCTCAGTTTGAGACAGAGGTAATGTTTTCAACCTCAATTCTTTTTTAGTACCAACACATTTTTAGACCATTTCATTCAGGAAAGGCTTTTGTGTGGCTACTTTTGTTTGGGGAGTGTTTAACATTCAAGATTAGTGAAATGAAAGAAGTGTTTAGTAGAAGATGAATTAATATATATTTGTATTTCTCTCAAAGTAAGATATAAAATGTGTGCAGTAGAAAAATTCATATTGCCAATACTAGCAAAAAATTTAAACAATATATAGACCTAACTGAATCTTAAATAAAACTATGGATTCAACTTTATAATTTTCTCTCAGATTCATATAAGGTCATCATGACCTTTAACGTGTTCCTGAAATATTACATTCACAAGGCAAAACATGTGTTGAGAGGTCAAAGTTACCTTGACTTTTGACCATCAAACTCTTTTCAAGTCATCCAGTGTGAAATGAGCAATTGGGCGGATGTAATAAAAAAAAACCTTTGGAAATTCCTGATATATCACGTTCACAACAACATAAGTCGTGTAACCTTGACCTTTGACCTCCAAAGTCTAATCAGCTCATCTTTGAGTCCAAGTGAGTGGCTGTACTAAATTTTAAGACATTTCTTCATGCTGATTTTAGTAGATTAGGTTCAAGACACACATAAACACATAAACATAATTTGTGAGGCCACTGTGACCTTGAACTTTGACCCTTGGCTACCAAAATGAAACTATAATCCTTTAGTCCAGGAGAATACTTGTGATATATGTGAAAGGATTCCCTACAGGCATTCCGGAGATATTGTGTTCACAAGGCAAAAATGGGCTTTGTGAGGCCACTGCAACCTTGAACTAATCAGTTCATTTTTGAGTCCAAATAATGGTTTGTGGTTTTGTAAAAGAGGGGAGTTGATTTTTTATTCTAACCACATTGTTATTGGATAAAACAGCAGTTCTCCTCTATAACAGCAGTAATAACTCCATAGCAGTATTTGACAGTTGGGCACCAGATTTGGTAAAGGGTTAGGGTTAGGTAAACTTGCCCCTTGTCAGGGCAAGTTTACCTATTTACTACCATGAGCAAAGGGCAAAGGTATTTTAAAAAAACAGCACTAACATTGTGGTCAGTCCAAAGGGCTTGAGCTGTGAGGCTCAGCAGTGGGCCAGCATTAACCCTGTCTCCTGTTATGTTGCGATACGATATAATGGATTGACAAGTCCCTCATTATCCCAAGATCTGTGGCCCAAGCATAACTATATATTTTAACTATATATGCTTTTCAGTAATCCCTCCAGATTTTTGAGGCCCTTTTCATTATCTTACTGTAGTCCTGCAGCATTCAATTTGTGAACGTGAAATACATAACATAATTATTGTTGGCTTACACAATATCAGTGCGCTTACATAATCTCAAACTTCAGCTATGACTTGTTGTATTAAGTACAGTATTTAAAAATAAAATGTGTTGCTCCTTCTCTTTATAGATGACTACTTGTCACTCCCTTTCCTCTGCTAAGAGCCAGTACTGTATAAGTAACCAGTTATTGATGCCTGATTTATACAAGGAAATAAAACTGTGTCTAACTTCAGTAATCTATCATCATACTTGACCTTAAATTTACCCAGAAACACTTCATGTCTTTTGTCAAAAAGCAAAAGACATGTAAAGTCTATCTGGTGTTTACACAGTCTATTTTTTATTCACGTGCCAGTTATTTTATACATACATTTAAGTTGCTATGGTTTTATTGGGAACTTCTACTTACTCTTTGCTGTCAGAATGCACCTTTTTTTCACTTTACTGAAACACTTAAATTAAAGGGTTTGGTTGAAGGGAAACTGAAAGTGAAGTAGAACAGTGGCAGTTTAGGCACTCAACTGCTTGTGGAAATCCCCTATGACTGTAGAGCATAATACATGAACATATGCCACAGAGGGTTTCATTGTAAATATAGAAACATTTAAGAACTTGAAGGGAACTCGGAGAGTGCATACCTGCACCAAGGCTAACACCCTGTCTCACCATGTTAGAGAAAGCGGGAAAGAAATCCTGGATCTGCCCATTTAGCTGGATCTGCTCCAAAATCTTTTGGGTTCGTCCTTGGGTCATTCCCCACCCCGCTACAAAATTTCAAGGAGATTTGATTCAGTATATTTTGCGTAATCCTGCGAACAAACAAATAAACCAACGCTGATGAAAACTTAATCTCCTTGGCGGAGGTAAGGAGACAGAATAGTCAGTGAGATGACAGGAATACATGCAATGTTCTGCGGTGATGACAGTGATGGAGAAAATGCTTTAACTCTCTTATTTATGACCCCAACAGGCGATGGTGTTTGGACCTGGCCTGACAGAGACAACAGTACCACAGAGTAACTTGTGGATTTGGCAGATGGTACGTTTTATAAAAGTTCACTTACTTTGTAAGAGGGATGTATCATTATAAAATCTCATCTTTTTCGAACTTTTTCTTCCCTTCCTTCACCTTCTCTCCGTGTCTCTCTCAGGAAGGATCCTCTAGAGTGACCATGAATGAGCAGGAGCTAACTCTTTCTGCAGGAGACAGTTTACTTATTCCTGAACAGAGCCAGTGAGTCTGCAATTAACAATTAATGACAAACCTAGGGTCCACGTTACTAGATATATGAAAAACTTGAAATGTCTTCTTCTTCTGTAGGTACCAGTGGCAGAGAGATGACGGGACTGTTGCCCTGTTTGTGGTTCAAAACCCTGAGCGGAAGAGACCATGACCTGCCAATTCACAAACACCCATTAAATACACATAAGACTTCCTATGAGGAGAGAAAAACCCTTATTCATTATAAATACATGTGATTGGACAGAAACAACTGGATCTTTCAGTAATGAAGTAATGAAAAGTAGATTGTGTATCTTCATGTAAATCATACATTCATTTGTGTTATATGAACCTTGACCCGTCTGAGTGTTAATGGTCACAAGAAGTTATTGAACCTGAAACGTTGTTGGGTTCAAAGGTTTTAAAACACCTCAGTTGTTGCTTAATACTGTTATATACATCGACATAGTTTATTTTTCTCAATGTACAGAAGCATAGAACAAATAAACAGATTGTGATTTAAATAAAAAACGTGATTAAAAAAAACCCAACACTGTTAAACAAGTTCCCACATGTGTGTTGCACTTGTGGTTTGATTTGCTGTCCCCTTTAGTCCAGTTCTTCCTAAAGCAGCTCCATGAGGTCCATGTCTGGACACTGAGCTGCTGTTCATCATGTGAAGCCTCCATCCGTTTGTCTTCTAACGTTTTCTGTCAGTATGTTGCTGTAGACTGAAGCTCTGACCAACTAGAAATAAACAACACTACTTCTTGTATTGTGCTAATAATGCATCACACAGCTTATTGACACAAGCAGAATTTTTAATTTGCATATACTTTCGAAGCTTGATTTACATCCAATGGTGCAGAAATCTGTAAATGAATCATTTAATTTGATCCTGAAAAGGTCTGTTTTCAGGAAATGTACATCATTTTTCATTCACCTATTTTCTTTAACCATGGGCAGTTTACGGCTGACCTTGGCACCATTACAGTTTTTTAACTGGAGTTTAACTTGATCAGTTAAAATGGGAAAATTATATTTTAAACCTAAGCCTTTTGACCAGTGGTGTGATGTAATTATATTAACTTTTAATGAAATTGTTGTACGTAACTTTATATTGACATCTTTATTGTTCAGAGAAAACAAAGGGAAACCTTTCCAGAGATTTGATATGATGTCATATTCACTGTGGCTGCTTAGACTTTTCTTTCCACTGATAAAAGTGTCCTCCTGGCACTGTGACGTCTCTTTAAAGTGAGATGGCAGAAAAACACTTATTTTAAAGCAATACATTTGACATCTGACATTTTTGGGAAATATACCCATTCACTCCTTTACTAAGATTGTGTATAAAGATAGACGACATGACAGCTCTCTAAAAATGAAGCCAAAGCATATTGATTGCTCCCTAGTGGCTGGCTGCAGTTCAGGTTATAACCCCCCCTGCCCCATGCTAGTGGATGGGACATGGATCAAAATAAAAAGTCAAAGTAAACATCAATACATTTTTTCTCAAAGATGATTTCTGTCATTTTTGTTTTCTTTTTCAGGTAAGTTTGGTTTTATTTATATATTTGATGCTATAAAAATGGGTTGAAAGGCCATGATTGACAACTAAGACTGACTCAAGATCAATCAAGTGTGTGCATCAGTGGGACCTAAAAAGCATGGCTCCATCCCCTGATTACTAATGCACAGGGGATGGAACCATGGCTCCAAATGGTCAAGATGGTGGCGTTCGTATCTGAGATAGTTTGGCTTCAGTTCTAAATAGTGGGAAGAAGTAACCAATGCACACTCACCAGCTAAAGACGATCCAATACAGACCTCCCATAAACCCACAACTTATTGTTTTTGTCCAAGCTAGCTCTTTCGTCCTATTCCTTGTGCTGAACTAAATGAACCATCTACTGGCAATAGCCTCATGTTGAAGACATTTTGGACAGATATGACAGTGGTTCCAGTTTTCATACCCTTCTCTTGGCAAAAAAAACCCCGATTGGGGTTATTTCCTAAATTGTCAAAAAGTCCCTTTGATATCCTAAAACATTGTCCATAAATGTTTTCCTGTCTTTGAAAGGACACTATTCCAGACAGATACCAGTTCAGTCGTGCAGTCTTATCCGCAGAGTGTTCTTGATCACATGCTGCTCTGCTGTAAAAGCTGCCACAGCCCAGGGCAGTGCGTACTCCAGAGTCACCAGTCCTCCCAGGTTGTACCTATAACCTGAGTAGTCCCAGGGACAGGCCCCCAGCAGCCCCAGCCCTGCTCCCCAGCTCAGCTCCCATAAGTAGATGAACAGGGTGTAGGCCATCAGACGCACAGGCAGTGGCTGACGCTGAGCCAGCAGCCGCGCTCTCAGGCCCTCCATGAGGTAGATTGCAATGGCGTACATGGGCAGCGCCCACAGGCTGCTGTGACCTGCCAGCTTCCGGTCTCTGGTGCTGCACCAGTCGCACACGGCAGTGAAGGCCACCTCACATAGGCAGCCGTGCAGTGCATAGACATAGAGACGGACCAGAGCAGAGAGAGGACGACTGGAGCTGCTGCCAAGTTGTTCTGCTGGGGATTCATTTTCAACACTGGCCCCTGTCACATGGAAACAGAAATATTGGTCAGTTTTTACCCACGTGAAGAATTTTACAAGCCACTCCAAAACTGACATCATTTTTTTTATATGTATTTTTAAAGATACTTCCTAGGTTAGGGTGGGAAAAAAAACTGTACAAAACTGTTTCGCTGACAAGTGCTGATAAATCACTAGATTTTTGTCGATATTAATTTGAGATACATTTATACAAATATAATTGTGAGACAGTTTGGATAATGGACGTTATGTGTTTCCCTGAAAATAATTAAAACTTTTAATAATATTTTTTGCATAATAAAAATGTTCTGCTTAGTTTACTGTATACAGCTGATGTATAATTTGTTACAGTTAAAAAAAATGACAGCAATAACTAGAACTTGTTGTGGCCTATATTTTATGTCCTTGTATTGAAGAAAATCCTGTGAGTTAAAGCAACGTGCAGTACAATGCTTTGAAGTTTGGATTTGGAACCACAGGTGAGTTTACACTGGGATTTAGGGTGGATCAAGAAAGGCTGCAACATTTGTAAAACCTTTTTACATAGGTTACAGCATCTATAAGGCAGCACTACCTTTATTCACTTTACCATTACCATCACTTTACCATTATTGTTTTAAGCATATCTTCTCTATCTCTTCTTCTTTTATATCTTTCATCTTTCTTTCTTCTTAATTTCTTCTTTATTAATATATAACTTATCATTATCTAGTATCATATTACATTGCCAATCATAAAATTCTCCCATATAATTAATCTTCTTGCATAGGAAGTGAAAAACAAATGTTCCCAGTGTAACTCATATCTGTTTTAGCATTTGTTTTTCAACATGAGCTTCAATATGAACCAACATATGATATGTTAACACTTTATTACGTACATTTTGACAGGTAATATTATGTATTTTTGAAAGAGTCCATCTTTCCTAGCATACATAGATGTTCTAACTTGTATTATCTTTCCAGTGTGACAGAGTCCTGTTTCTCCACAGGACACATGGCGCAGTGCACATGCATGTGTTCTATTAGCCTGTTAATCCACATTAACAGGCTAATAGCTCGGCTTAGCTCAGTTGAAGGCTAAGAAACTCTTCAACAGGTTTTCACTCTACGCCAGAAAATTGTGCAATTTTTCAAAGCCTATCAACACAGTTACTGTTATCAGTTTATCTCCTCAAAGTAGAACACAGTCAACAACATTTACACAATAGCTGTGAATCCAATTCATCTTTTTGCTCACTACAACTTGACAAACATGCACATTAAGCCTCAAATTGTGTCCTTGGCAGCCATTTATGTAGAATATCAAATTTCATACAACTGAAATAGCAGCAGAAACACGTTATAATTCTCACCTTGGTCGCAGCTACCTTGTGTTCTCCTTGTACTTAGTTTTCTATTCTCCATCCCAGGGCAGCATATGGGTATCTGTGCCTTTGTAATCCCTCTGCTTTCCTAAGTGTGCGTATGTGTACGTGTGAGTGTGAGTGAGTGAGTGAGTGAGTGAGTGAGTGAGTGAGTGAGTGAGTGTGTGTGTGTGTGTGTGTGTGTGTGTGTGTGTGTGTGTGTGTGTGTGTGTGTGTGTGTGTGTGTGTGTGTGTATGTGTGTATGGGCTAAATATTAAGCTGCCCCATGTTATCAGAGTGAGACAGTGATGGCTCTGTCACAGGCTGAAGTTGTGAACTCAGGGAGAGACCCAGGAAGCAAACCTGGACCAGCTAAGAAACATGTGTTTGTGTGCGTGTATGTGAGTGTGCATGCGTGCACTTGTGCGTGTTTGTGCACTACCAATTACATTATTGATCCCACAGTGGCTGCTTGAATGTTATCTTTTGAGCATACAGTAAGTTTGCAAATAAATGCATCGATGTGTGCAGACTTGGCATCGTCTGTATCACAGAAGCTCTTTATAATGCTGTATGTTTCATGTTGTGGGCCGACTGGGGAGTTATCAGTGAACAACAGTTGCTGGGTGTGTCACAGAAGCTGCTCAATAATATACACTGACTAATCTGAATCTTACATTCCAACAGAACGCAATTAAACATGTACAATATATCCAGGTTTTAGCCATACTGGCAGTATCAATGGCTCAATGGAAAGCTGGCAGCCTCTTGGTCAACTACTCAATAGATAACGATGAGGTTTTGTTCAGAAATTCTGGGAAATTAGACGTGGTACCAGCAGAAGTTCATGGAAATTGGACATGGTACTGAGTGCTTGACTTTTCTTTCAGTTCATGCTAAGGCTCACATTTATTTTCAATATCTTTTTAAATGATTGATGCATTCATGTAGCATCTTTTGGAAAATACCCACGCTTCTTCTCAAGCACCTTCATCTGACTATAACTTCAGTTTTTCCAAAATGTATAAATGTTATTATAATAGCATGCTAAGACATTGAATAAGATGGGGATTGTGGTTAACATTGCATGTCATTGCAGTATGAGCTCAAACTTCAGCTGTGTAGCCCCTTACAGCTGCTAGCATGTCTGCAGACCATTAGTATTGTTACAATGTGCTTGTGTTAAACATTTTTCGATGTTGGTAAAGTCCATTTTTAAATAAAAGGGAAAATATCTTTTATTAAACAAGTTTATTATAGCATTTATCTTCATATCTTAATACAGAAATAAGGTGTATACCCTGTATGCACCAACACTAAGCCTTCAGTCTATACTGCATACACACACTGTATAAATATGGACACAGAATTTCATATATGTACAGCATACAGTGTCATAAAGTATCTGTGAGAGCAGATGTCAGTCCTAACATGGTGGCACTTCTGGGTTCTGTGTTTACTTTTTATTAACGCTAATAAAACAGTTAGATTAATGGTGGACCTCTAGATCAGAGTCCAGAGTTTCTAGCAAACACACCTTAAGGGAGGTGAAGGGGCGACTACACTACTGTGTGGGAGTCACTGGCCATAAAGTTATCGAGCTCACAAAGGTTAACCTCCTCACGGTGAACTGGGCGGACTCTATGTGTACGTGCGTTCATTGTTATGTAATGAACGGTTGGCAAAGAAAAGTTTGGTTAGGGAAATGACCCCCATCTATCTGAGAAAACACAGAGGTGCTTCACCTGGTGCTCTCAACAAGCCGGTCACTATCAGTCATGATTCAGTATGGTATGTTGAACTGAATTCACCAAAATTGTATTTCTATTACGTAGTGGAGGGAGAAGATAAGTAAATGACTTGCCCATAAAGTTGGAATAAGTTTGAGGGAGAGATAATTAAAGGCAAGATGATATGATATGATATGATATGATATGATATGATATGATATGATATGATATGATATGATATGATATGAGAGGAGATGGTTTGGGTTTTCAAGTTCCTTTATTGGACCATTGCAGAGAAAACAGAAGTTGCTCTAAACCATCACTCAAAAGCAAAAAAGTAAAACAAATATAAGCAAAACAACAAAACCAATTAATCAGTACATTTCTCTAGTCATAAATGAATGACCAGCTCTCCACCGCCCCCCACTGAACATAAAATAAAATACCCCCAATAGTCCATCTGTGACTAAAGGCCTGTATATTGTCCACCATCTTGTAATATGAGTATTCCACTCTGAGTCGGGCCTTCAACAGTCCCCGATGTTCCTCAAACAGCTATATGTGATGTGATGAGTGATGTCAGCAACACGTTGAGGCTCTGAAAACCTGCCACGCCTGTAAAACGGAGCAGTAGAATGGTGACAAACCAGTGAAACCAACTTGCTCTGCTCATAAAAGAGCTGCTTGTCATATCCCAGTCGCCCAGCTCTTCTCAGCAACAGTCTAGCAGTGTACATGCAGCTGGGACCAAATCCATGGAGAAGTTCCTGTGCAGTCTGGAGTATCAACGACGCAATCTTCGACTGGATGTCGATCAGACCCTGCCCTCCTTCTGCCACTGGAAGGTAGAGAGCTGCAGCCCGGACCCAGTGATGGCCAGACCCCAAAAAAGTCCACAATTGTCTTCTGTATTTTCTGCAACAGGTCTCTTAGTGGTGTCAGAGCAATGAGCTTGTGCCACAGAGTCGAGGCAACCAAGTTATTGGCACCCACAACTCTTCCCCTTTATGACAACTGAGGCGGCAACCATTTCACTTTAGACAACCAAGCACACACCTTCTCCTTAATTCCCTCCCAGGTCTTTTTTCTTAAACTCCTATGAGCATAGAAACACCCCCAACACCCTTAGTCCATGTTTGCCCAACGGAAGATTTTATATCCAATTTACCCTTGTAGAAGAAGCCCTCTGATATAGACACAAGGTATCCTGCAGACGGTCAACATCAGCTTGATCATTGATGTTCACATTGTCAGCATTAGCTGAGGCAACAATGGGACAGCAAAGACTGGAGGACCCGGGTAGTGACAGACTATGGAGCAGCCCGGTCTCCTTTCTTGGGCAGTAGGGCAGTAGGTCCAAGTCATCCGCTTCCTCTGCGCCACCGATCTCTCCAGGTTGAAGAAATAGGAGCTGGGAGCATCCATGTCCCTGACTGGAGGAAATAAGTCCTGATCAGAGTTCCCTTAACCCATTCCTGCAGAAAGGAACTTAGCTCCAACCTCCTCCTGCAACAGTTGGGCGACATTGGGATCCAAGCCACCAAGAGATGACTTCTCAATACTTCTTATAGTGGCCTTACGCTCTTTGACAGCAGCCTTAATGATATTGATGGAGTTTGAGGTAGAGACGTGGATTTGCAACTTTCCAACCTCCCACCACTGCCTAATGGAGCTAAAATAGGATGTTTTAATTTTTCCATAACTCCCAGAAACACTCTGACAAAAGTTGCTGTCCTGTTAAAGCTTATTGTTAAAATACCACTAGGACCCTTTCCCCTGAAATAATCAAGCGTGCGCTGAGAAGGTAGTGATCTGTAAAACCAATCAGGCTTATTGTACTGTGTGCTAGTGTGGAACTGAGATTCTGGGAAATGTAGATTCTGTCTAGTCTGGCTCCGCTCACCGATCACTGCTCTTCCTAACCCACGTGTATTGTGTTGTATGTGGTTGTTTAGTCCTCCATGTGTCCAAAGGGTCCAGGTGTGAATCCAGAGTGCAGTTGAAATCCCCCCCCAAGGATGAGCTGATCCAATGGTAATTCTGTAGTTCATTTAATTAGCCTGATGAAAAATGCCACTTTCTGCCAATTTATTTGATCATATATGTTAATAAAGCATAACTCTCTATTTCCGCTCTAATAACCAGTAGCCAACATTTGACCGCCCCTGTGACTATCAGAAAAGTTGCATTAGCTGTTGTTCTAAAGAGGACTGCAACCCCTGCTCTAAAACTGGTGCCATGGCTCAGACGAGCTAAATCCTGATCTAAAGACACAATTCCACAATGAAAATTATAGTGTTTACATTTATCAATAACATCCCGAATAAGAAAAACATTGTCCATAATTGTCCGATCTGGTAAGCAGTTAGCCTGATCTCTGGGAACAATTATCTCCAGAATGTTTTTAAGTCTATTTGCCAAGGCTTTGGAAAGCACCAAATAGTCAGTAAATAGGAGAGCCTCCAGTTTTTAAGTAAGGCCAAATCTTATTTCTTCTACAGCTGGGAAATGACAGCTCACTGAGAGTAAACAGGGAGGGATCCTGTTTCTAAGGTACTCCAATAAGACACCATGCAAGTCAGGGCCAATGATGTTCCAAAACCTCTTTAGGAAATCACTGGAGAGACCATCGATTCCTGGTGCTCGTCCTGATTCCATCTGGTAAACAGCATCCATCAACCCTCACATTTCAGCTTTTTTTCCTGCAGCAGATGGATTTGTGCCTTGCCTAACTCCCACCAGAGCTCTAAAGAACTGAAATCAGTTTTTCTTTTTCTTTTTTTGATGTAGTGTCCTGCAACAGTTTGTTGTTGAAACACCAGTAGGACTTAACCCTTTCTCCTGGTGAAATTACTAAATCTATGCTAACCAGATGGTGATCGGTAAAACCAACAGGGCTTATGTTACTGTAAATAAGTCTGGATGTAAGATGTTGAGAAATGAGAATCATGTCCAATCTGGCTGTACTCACCTTGTTATTTCTGACCCATGAGTATTGTCTTGATTGTGGATGTTTAATCCTCCATGTGTCAATCAGATCTAGATGGGTTATGAGAGCGATGCTCTGTGATGACTGTGGATTTGGTTCACTGGATCTATCCACAGTAAAATCTACAGTACAGTTGAAGTCACCGATGCTTAACCGGTCCTGATGATAACTATTCAGTTCATTTTTTAGCAAATTGAAAAAGCTGAACACTGTACTGTCTGTTTCCTCCCTAACAATTAACCACCGCCCGTTCACTACTTCTACTTCTGAGACCTTGGATATTAGTGCCCTCTTTTGACTGTCTCTCCCTCCATTGATGTTTAACAATCCTGTTCTTAGTCTCCTCATAGAGAAATCAGAGCAGAGGACAAGACAAGAAAGAGACAGAAAACAGTACAGAAAGGAAGACTCCATGTGATGCATGATCATTTTGACGTCTTCCTGGTCTTTTTAGTGGTTTTAACTTTTGCATCTTTCCTCATAGTTGTCATGTGTTTTTTGAGGCGGCAACGTTTCTTCTCATCCAGCTGATCGAAACCGACCTGTCTCTTCAAAAAGGCCACAGATCAAATACATTTATCACTGTCTTTGAAGAATTCATCCACTTTAACAGACTTCCTGAAAGTTTCATCCAGAAAGCTGTTAATTTCTTGTAATGTGTAAAGAGAAGTGTTTCTAACAGGGGTTCCAGCAGTGGATACACTGTCCGACTGTGAGTCGTCCGACATTTCTTCACACAAACCTGACTGTTTGACAGACACTGCCCTTCATTGGTGTGATCTCTGACTGCAGCATCTGAGGGAGCTGCTTTCTCGACATGTTCTTCTGTCTGTGAATGTGCAGCATAGTACACAGACAGATAGATAGATAGATAGATAGATAGATAGATAGATAGATAGATAGATAGATAGGTTTCTCACTTTATTACACTGATACAATAGAAACGTCTATCTCATTTCCTTAAGTAGGTTACTGAAAGGTCACTAATCACCAATGGACACACCATGATAAATTCAGTACACAGAGAACACATAATATTTCCATGCATTTATTCCCATTCATTTACAACATTAAAAAATATCACCCATCATTTATATTGTATGAAAAACCGGTGAAAAATATTATTTTAACAAGATATTCTCTACAGTAAAAACTCCATAGTAGTCAAGCTCCTCCGTCAACAGGGGGCAGTATCTCTCCATGCCTGCAGAGTTCAACAGATAGAAACAGATAGAAAAAAAGGCTCATATACTTATAGTAACTTACAGGATATTTTGAATGTCAGTACCATGCAGTAATTATTTACAATTAAATCAATTCAACAATTAAAAAATCGACTTCAAGATTTAAAATATCAGATCCAGCAAAGGATCTGATATTATTATTTATTGTAATATTAATTGAATATTTTCCTGGCCTTAATTTATTCTATTAAATTTATTTTCCATTAGTATAACATATTGTTGAATTCTTCTTACAAACAATACATGGTTCAAAGCTCCTGGGAGGAATGCAAAAATAAATTTTCATGCAAGTGATTAGAACATGACTGTCGAGTCAGTGTGCTGAATGAATTATCATTCAGTTTATTTCATCAACAGTTTATATTTCTGCCACTAGGGATCAGTGTTGTCCACTGTTTGGATGTGCTGGTCCTCCCCCCTGATGCAGATGTGACTGCTTGAATCTGACTGGCTGCAGCTACAGTTTGAATGAAAACAGTTGCTCTAGTTTTGCTCTTCCCACTTCTGCACTGTACGTATATATTCCACGTGTGTGTGTGTTTTCCTTTTCTTCACTTTTCCCAAATGCTGAATACATTATCTACTGGGAGCTACAGCATGATGTGCACATATCGATCTTTGAATAGATATTTTTTTAATGTGTGTTGATGAAAATGTCTCATTTGTAGTGTACCCAGTTATGAGGAGGAGAGTAGGAGGAAGTTATGGAGATGTGATTATGTATGTCTGCATGGATGGACGGATGAAAAGATTTGGTAAATATTATTTGATAAAACTTTGATTCAACACACAGTCACTCACACACAGGTTTCTTCCATCTTAAAGCCTGAGGTGGATGCATATTCCTGACTGTCGCCAGCTTAACAACAGAGCTAATGTAGAAAACATGGTGTGCTGAGAGACTCCAACTTGCTCCACTGTGATCAGGCCAGATGCAATGAGCATGAGATCACCATTGTGCAAAAATCATGTGTGTATGAGATGGAAAAAAAATCACCATAACTACATAACTCTTTTCTTACATAAACTTCTTTTCATTCTGCCATTGATGCCTTTTTTCCTCGTCCCCCCATAGCTGATTTATATCCCTCACTTAATTACCATCCATTGTAAACCAGTCTCAAGATAAGTTTATATCTGTTATATAAATGTGAAAGTGCAGTAAAAATAAAATGGTCCGTTCCTATTATTATTGTAAAAATAACCATTAACGCAAGGGTTATGATGTGATAGAGGAATTCGAATGCAGAGAAAATTAGGAAAAAGTGTTCAAGCAAAATGCTAGTTTAAAATCAAGCTTGAGAATAGTGGTAAACATTAGTCTTACACAAAATGCAAAAAATGTAGATGCCACTCTAACCAAATTTCATATATGCTATAGTGTTAGCAGTCTTCTTTATGTCAGTGCACAAGGTATTATCATGGGTTTTATGGGCTCTCAACATAGCACATGCCAAAGAATTAGCACAGAAAGTAATAAATCAAAAATAATAAATAATAATAATGACTAACTGCACATGACATAATGAAATGATTGGCTGGCGTACCTGTCTGTCACTAACCAACCTGCCTGCCTGTGTGCGCCTGGCCGGTGCTCTAACTGCACATGACCGGAGTCTTCACAAATCAGAGAAACATATGCACCACTGAAGCAGACGCTACTGCCAGAAGTTAGCGAGCGAGTCACAGAAAAGTCGGCTTCTAGCAGTTGTTAGTGCACGTTGATGTGTTTTGGGGGCGTAGCTTTTGAGGAGAGGGCCGTTGGGAGGGGGTGGGTGATTCGTTGAATATTTTCAAACTGTAGTCGGCTCTAGCAAGATTTTCCAGGATTATCAACCCTAGCTGTATCAGGCCAAAATACCAAAACCAGTTTCCTTCATGTGCCTTCATTTTTCCAAATCTCGTTTGTCTCAAATTCAAACAATGTCTCGATAAGATTGTTGCCTCCTGTAAAATGTAATATGACATACAACCCCATGCACACTGTACTGACAGCAGCCGACCAGCGTTCATAGACGGCTAATTAGTAGTATTGGTTATATTGTAATGTTCATATCAACCAACACATTCCACTTAGGACACATTTAGTCTGTCTGATCATTATGTGGGTCATCCTGTCTGTAGTTGTCCAACAGCTTTGGATTCATTATGAAGTGAATTCACAGCTTGCAGATCAATTGCTTTCCTGTGTAGAGTGTGCGTGCACAAGTATGGGATAATGTGATTAAACAGTAAGAAATCGGGATTGGACAAAATGTTTGAGAGTGTGCAATGGTGACAGGAATCCACATAGTGCGTGATGAGGGAGAATAAACAGAACCTGAGGGCACCGTGTCTGCGAGTCTGTAGGTGTTGCGGCAAGGCCTATCATATCTTTGTATCTTTGCCCTGATCTGGCCTGCAGCATTAGTCACCTCAGCCAGTTTCACACAAACAAACACACACACACACACACACACACACAGACACAAGTTTGTACAGCTATCTAAGTGAGGACACTAATTGCATTCCCTAGCCCCTTACCCTAACCCTAACCATCCAAACTAAATGCCTTACCCTAACCCTTAACCTAACCTTAACCTAATTCTAACCCTAAAACCAAGTGTTAACCCCCAAACAGTCCATTAAAGGGGGGTCACAAAGTGAGGACCGGCCCAAAGGTCCAGACGTTCCCAAAATGTCCTCACTCCGTAGGTTGTAGTCTCAAACTGGTCCTCACAAAGATAGCTGTACAAGAGCACACACACACACATTTGTACTTCTACCTTTGTGAGGATACTCATTGACATAATACATTGCCTAGCCACTAACCCTTAACCATACAAACTAAATGCCTCATATAACCTAAACCGTATTCTAACTCTAACCCTAAAACCAAGTCTTAACCCTTAAACAGCCCATTGAATAAGTGAGGACCAGTCAAAATGTCCTCACTTTCGAAGGGTTTATGCTTAAAATGGTCCTCACAAAGAAATAAGTACAGCAACACACACACACACACACACACACACACACACTGAGTGTGCACATAAAACTGCACAGACCGTAAATCTCAAATACACTTGTCATGAATGCAAACCACTAGTGGTTAGAATGACGCTTTTATTTACCTGTTAAGAATAATTGTTTCCCACAGAATAATTTATGCCAAAACGGTTGTGGGAGGAAACATGCATTGAAATCATCTCAGAATTTCGAAAAGCACAGATATTGCAATAACTTTGACCTATAATGTTAAACTTACAGCAATTCTGCGTTTTTGAAAGCCGTTCTGCAACAGCATATTACGATATTTAGATCCAAATCTGCCCCCAACATGTTGCTAACCATCCAGATATGTGTCACAAGCTGTAATTCACATCTGCCTTTGGTTAGCAGCAAGTCTTCACTCACCCTCTCGCTGTCTGACAGCTCCCAGGCCCAGCTGTTATGTATTGTGGCCCATGGGCTCTGCTCATTACGTGTGAAGGTATAATTATTATCATTATTATTATTTCTGCTCTTAAGCCTGAGGCAACTTTACTGATGAAGAGTCTTTCAAACTGCCAAAAGGAAGTGATGTCATTTAGCCTGGCGGCATACCAGCAAACTCTGAGGTCAGAGGTGTGCCTTGTCAGAATTGTGTGTGTGTGTGTGTCTGTGTTTGTGTGTGTGTTGGATATGACCTCCGTCCAGGGAGGGTGAATGAGTTTTGAGGAAGACATGTGATAATGTTCCTGTTCCTACGAAGCCAATTATGTGACTGTTCTTCATGGGAATTGTGGGGTCATCTGGTGGAGAATTCCCAGATGTTTCATTTTCATTGTTAACCTCCACTTTCACAAGGTAATCTGTGAATGTCTCCCACACTTCATCATTGTCATCTTCAGCAGCAACTGAATAGAAACTGGATAGAATCTGTCTTGTGTGTGTGTGTTGTGTGTATGTTGTGTGTGCATTCAGTCTGTAACAACCTATATAGCAAGTGCAAAGCAGCAGAAGAAATCCATTAAAGAACTATCACACAGGTTGCAAAACTCTGGATATGTGTCCGTTTCTGTTATGCTGACAGTTACACAATGATTAAGAGAAACTCTACAAGGCATTGTCAAAAATACATGAATGTATTTGATTTATCAATGCAATATTGCATGCATGATAGTGCACTACATCAGGGCAAAAGTTAAGATTTAATCACGTTCAGACAAGCGCTTGTTTTTGACAGAACCATTACTTGATTCAATTGATGCTACATATTTCTATCATATTATGTCATATAATAATGATCAGAATGCACACACTACACGATTTGGCCAGAACGTACAACCACACACTTGCCGTTCTGTGTTCTGTGAGACTTGTTATCTCACAGAACGTGACTTTAGAAGAAAAAAAACATAGAGGAGGATCAACGTCGTCTGCTAGCTGCACTTGCTTGTGTTCTGTTTTGCAGCACAACACTATTTTGGCATGGTTGAGAAGGCGTAATTGGCTTATACATTTTTCAGTGCGAACTGGAGGCTCGTTGGAAATAGAGAGAGATTTTAGTTGCAGCTCAGCTCGCTCTCATTGGCAATTGCAGGTTTGCTCAGTATTTCGTTGGAGCCGATTATTGTAAATGCTGTTATTATTAATGATTGTAATATTATTCGAAAACAGGGAGGCTCTGACGCAATCGTTATAAGATTATTTTGTAAACCCCTCAGGATTATTGAAGCAGATAATCGGTTCCGACTGGCCTTGAATCAGGAAAGCTAACGAAAAACGATAATCGGTTAGGGTTAGGGGGTCTAAAATCCGCCCGATTATCCTTATGTGTGAACCAGCCCTGCATTTACACTCAAATTTTGGTGTGAAAGGGTTATATAATGTATCACTTTATTTCAGTGCTTAGTTTGATGTGTTACTTCACTTTGAAAAACAAAGAGAAACTACATATTAATTAAGTAATGAGTCACGAAGGAGTTGTTACTCGTTCCTCTCAGCGGCTGATTCAGAGTTAACCAACATATGGGTTACCTCTGTCTGTGTCAGGATCCTGCAGTGCCAGTGCAGTGCACTCACTGACATCAATGACAAGCCTGTGTATTGAGGTGCAGTGCTATTTCATCAATGTGAACACAGACTCATTAACCCATGTCTGCTGCCGATGTGCCCAAGGGCAGGGCTTTTAACTAGGACATGACAGATGAGTTCCCAGATGTGTGTGTGCTTTCCTCTACTGTGTTGAATCGTAGTAAAATAAAGAGAAGGTTACAGTGCAAGCTCAAATTATGTACGGTTGCTTTGTCAATTTCTACAGACAAATAAATGTTAGGTTGCCGGTCACTGAAAGTTGTGCTCTGTGTTCTCACTCAGGATTAATGAAAAGGGAGTACAGCAGCAGGTGGCAGCTGGAGACGTGGACAGTTTTCCAAAGTTTGCGTGTACTGAACAGCGCTCTCAGCCTGACGTGCCAGGTATACTTGAGAAATGGAGTGTACAACCGCTATACACATCCTCCACACACACACACACACACAGCGGTTGGCTGTCTTCCCTGCTGCACCTCCTTAACCTAATTAAACATCCCTCCACTAGCCTGGCTCCTTTGCCACTCCAATCACACACACACACACACACACATTCTTCCTGGAAATGACAGTGGTTTTAAAGGATTTGCAGCACCACTCTTCATTTATGATGTCTTGGATCAGCCGTGCAACATGTCATATGAATGTGTGTGTGAGTGTGTATTTGCACAAGAACAAATTCATGTTTTTTTTTCTTTTTCTCATTTTATATCCAGGAAGACTCCACTTAAACGTTTACAGCAAACTATTGCAGCGTCACATAACTTTCAGGAAACCTGGGCTTGAAACTCCTTTACTTGTGTAACTTCCTGTATCGTCCCAGCAAGGTTTGAGGCTTTCATTTCTCAAAGGAAAAAACAGCACAGGAGTATTATCATCCCAGCCAGAGATTTGTTTGTATTCCAGCCCCCACCCCTCTTCCCTGGCCCAGGCCCAGGTCTGGTGAACGACCACATCCTCTACATCTCGGCTGCCCATCCAGATAGATGTCACAAATAATGGGGAGAGCGCTGGGAGTGCGTTTGATTTATGTGTGCGCACAGCCCTGTGGAAGAGGAAGATTGTGTGACCTGATGGAGGGCCAGCATCCCAAAAAGGGTCCTTCCTGAGAGTCTGAGCCAGGCAGCTGGATGGACTATCCTGAGCTCATCACAGAGAGAGAGAGAGAGAGACAGAGAGAGAGAGAGAGAGAGAGAGAGAGAGAGAGAGAGAGAGAGAGAGAGAGACTCCAGTTTTTATATAAAGTTAATTCCAGTATGTGTTTGTCTTATTTGCTTTCACAGTTGTTTCTCTGACTGTTTCACTGTCTTTTCCCATGAACAGTTTGCATTTTTAGATAAACAGACACACAAGTTGAATATCTCTGAATTTCTTTGAACCATCCGCTCATGCCACAAGAGACAAGAGAAGAAAACACACACACACACACACACACTCTTCCCTCCGGTCATATTGACGTGTGTATTTACAGCTTTGCTTATTACAAACAGCAAAGTCTTCATTTTGGCATGACACAAGTGTGTTTCATCAGTCCTCCAAATACTTAATATGGAGTCAATAATTTACAAGGCTTTCTTTGTGTCTGATTAGCTCACTGTGAAGCAATCACAGTATGAGTCAGATATGGATGGTACAATTAACAAAATGATTTCCTTTGATAAGGGAAGTGAACATCTGATCCTGTGCCAGTTGATTGTGCACTCTACCTGCCAGCTCAACGTTGCCGCAGCCAGAAAGGGAGGAAGAACCCCTGATTAGTGTGTTTACTTACTGAAGATGTGTGTGAGTGGGTGTGTGTCCTCATGTTGAAAAGTCTGTTGCTGGGAAATGTCCCTGTGACCCCTGTCCCTGTGAGGGTTATGTATTTAAATAAGCTACAGTCAATATTTTATTAGATACACTTGCTAATGTGAAAGCAAAGTGAAAGGAGTCACCCATAGTTCCTATTGGCTTTACAGATCTTTATTGTGAGCTTCACTTTTTCGCTGTCTGGGCCACTTCTTCACTGCTGTTGTTCACTCTTACAGGTCTCATAGGTTTTTAGGGGAACAGACAGCAGCTGTTTTCAGAAAAAAGCTCTAAATGCTCAACACAAAACAGAAAACAGACACAGTAAGTGACCACATACCTGTATATAAAGATGGATGAAATGACAGCTCCCCAAATGTGAAGCCAAATCACCTGGAACGTGCCCCTTGTGGCTGGCTGCAGTATAGGTCATAAACCCTGCCTAATAGAACATTTTTTCGTAAAAATTATTTAGCATTTGAGGTATTTCTTATCCCACTGATGTATGCTCAAGTGTTCATGTTCACGATTGACAGCTGAGACTGACTCGCGATTTGATGAGCATGTGTATCGGAGGCACCTCGACACTGCGACTTCACACCATGATCACTACTGATCTTGCTCCAAATGCGTAAAATGCGCAAGATGGCACCACTAATAATGGGGATATTTAAGCCTAAATTTTAAATGGGAGGGGGTGGTGACGCATCATCTATCATTATATACCATTTATGTTAGCAACTAGGTGGTGAGCATATGTTGAGCATTTAATACCTGAAGAGCCAGTTATTTCCCTTCTGAGTTGGTGGAGCCTGAAAGAAGAGCTTAACATCATAAAATATTTAGAAATGAACAAGCTATGAGTTAGACTGCAAGCACTGACACACTGACAGTTAAAGGGATGCAATTTATTCACTTGCAGTGGGTTAGCATTTATCCTGCCCATGATTTTGTAGGAACAACAGACCAAAAGGACGTTTTAGCAATGGGACATTTTATGTGTTAAGGGGTCATTGTTATAATGGTGCCCTTTGGTTCTAACCCTGTGTGTGTGTAACTGAATGCATGTTAAATGCAATATTCAGCCAATGGCCCATACTCCCCCTCCCTCTCTCTTTCTAATGAATACTGTACATATCTGTATCAGCGTCTCCTGTAGGCAGACAGGGCACAACCATGCACATGTGTGTATAGGTGTGCGTTTGCGAGTGTATGTGTGCGTGCATGCGCGCATTAGTTCTGAGTGTTGTGTGGATCTGTCGGCGACCAGTCTATCGCTCCCCGTGGGCACATGAAGGGCGGTATGGTGACTGGGGGCTGGGAGCTGCTGACATGACCGCCCAGTTCAAAGAGATGGCGCAGGAGATGCAGGCAGAGAGCGAACAGAGCTGCCTTTATATTCACCTTGGGCAGGCCTGGGAAAAACTCTGCAGCCCCCCGTCCTCGCCTGTGGTTACAGGCACAGAGTCAAGTGGACTTACAGGTGCTGCATAGTGCTCAGGCTCCATGATAACCTGTGATCTGTTGAAAAAACTCACAATATCCCATGTATTTCATTGTGAGGTAAGTGCTGATGGATGACAGAGTGTAGTGTATTGTTATGTAGTGAATCGTATGAATATGTCTCAAGACATTCGGTCCAAAGCATTGAAAAAGTGATATTGATCTTTCCATCAGTCGATGCTGATGTTGTTCTGTTTTTTCAGAGGCTGAAAACTCATGTTTTCTGAATTTACCTCAACTCTTCACCTCTGACCTCCATCCCTGTAATACCAGAGTTTAAGTTTTTCATGCTTGTTCACATGTTATACTGTTGCAGTTTCTTTGTGTAAATTGAAAATGAAAAAAATCAACTGTTTGAGATATGGCATCAACAATCAGTCTGGTTTTACATGAGCGTGTTTTTATCTTTGACTTTTACAGATACTACATGTCCACTGGTGCTTTATTATCTTGTTACAATAGCACCTTTTGAGGGGTTGGATAAAATAGGCAGAATCTCAGTTAGTTCTTGAAGTGTATGTACTTTGTGATTATTTGATAAATGGGTAACAACATCCCCATCAGGTGTTCCCAAGCTGCAGTGGTCAGTAACTAACAAAATAAGTCAAAGACAAAATAGTGAACTTGAGACAGAGTAATGGACACCCAAAGCTCATTGATGTGTATGGGGAGCGAAGGCTGGCCCTTGTTGTACAATCCAATGGCTGAAAACCTTAATGCTTGCTATGACAGACAGCTGTCAGAACACACAGTGCTCGCCGGGGTGCATGGCCTTAGACCAGTGAGCGTACCCATGCCGAAACCTTTACACTAACACAAGTGGCTGAGAAGAACGGGAACATGGAGCAATGAAAGAATGCGGCCTAGTCTGATTCTTTTGAATCATGTGGACAGCTGGGTCTGTGTACGTCATCTTACTGGGCAAGAGATTGGCAGCAGGATGCATTATGGGAAGAATACAGGCTAATGGAGGCAGTGTGAGGCCCTGGACAATGCTTTGGTAAACCTATGGTCCTGACATTCATGTGGATGTTAATCTGACACCTACCTTAACACTGTTGTAGACCAAATAAACCACTTCACTCTTTTAGCAGGATAATGTTCTCGGCCACACGGGAAACATGACAAAGAGTTCAACGTGGTAACTTAACCCGCATATTCCCCAGATCTCAATCTGATCAGGAACTATGGAGGCCCCACCTCAAAATGTACAGGATTTAAAGGGTCTGATGCTAACATCATGGTGTTAAATACCAGAGGACACCTTCAGAGATCCTGTGGAGGTCACGCCTCCAGGGGTTAGAGCTGGTTAGAGCTGGTATGGTGGTTTAAATGTTATGGTTGATATGTGTATGTTCCCAAAACATTAACAGAGAATCGTGGGATTTCAAGCGATACAGGACTGCACAAAAAAGACAGAAGAGGGTTTAACAATAAAAAGAAATAACTTTAAGGGTAAACGAGGGTGAGTTTTCCTCTTGTCAGCACAAAACATTGAAGCTCTGAAGTAATTTTCTATGACTGAGTATTGGTGCCATGTTGTATTACGACAATAAACTTGTAATTGAGAAGAAACTCGTAATATTACAAAAATAATGTTGTAATACTGTACTCTCAAATTTGAACTTATTCTTGAAATCTCAACATGGCCCTAATAACTTTCCGCAAGAAAACTACAAAAAAAACAACTAAACATTCAAAAAAAGGAAGAGAGAAAATGGATAAGTAAAGGCACACCAGGAAGTTTGGTACAGTCGGGAAGAATATCTATGAATGATTTCTGGATGGCCCCCCACTCTATATTTTGATATTGAGATACTGCAAATGGACAAATCCTTAGTCAGTCCATATGGATCCAGAGTGATGTGGCGCTATGCAAGCTCTGACTCCTCATCATCATGATCTTTCTCTGACTCCTACAGATCCCCCTTTCCTTTGGTCTTCATTTTTATTCTTCCTCTCCTCTCCTCTCCTCTCCTCTCCTCTCCTCTCCTCTCCTCTCCTCTCCTCTCCTCTTCTTTCAATCTGGCCCGTTCCACTAGCATGGCACAGCTTTATTTTCCATTGGCTCCATGCAGCAGCTCACTGAAGTGCTCCCACTGGTATTATTCCATTGGCTCTCTGTAGCACCACTCTTTTGTGCCCTATATAGAGACTGGCTATCACCTCTGACACTCGTGTCTTGGTGTTTATAACCTGATGTCCATGCACTCACACCTGGCTGTAGATACTATTATTCTTGTTGTCCTGCCATCTTGCCCTGCCTCCAAGCTACAGTGTAACCTCCCCCAGCCACACACAAATTGCCATCCAGGATCTATATTTTTTAACTCAAACTTTTTTTTTTACGACACCTCCCTTCGTGCTGACTATGATAACACTTGTTGCTGGAGTGGGGTTTAAGTGTACATTGGCAAAGCCGGGCAGGTGTCACACAGCAGGCTATTGCTATTTTATTAATAGTGTTTTATGTTTCTGTGCAGACAGCGATGAATGTGACTATTCAGTGGAGGGTGCGAGGAAAGGTTGGGGAGTAAAACGACAGAAGCTGTGTGTATGTGCGTGATTTTGTAAGGTCTGGCTAAATTAGGCTGGTATGCTGCCAGTGTCTGATGAACGATCCAGGGGGTGTCACTTGTTTGTGTGTGAAGGGAGGGGAGAGGCTGACATCACTCCTTCCAGTGCTGAGGGGGTTGTTATTGTTGCCATTCTCGGCATAGAGGAGCTGGAGCTGCAGCAAATATTTTCGATGGGACTCGACATCACAGGGGTTCTGTCATTTACACAAGCATATAAACACTGACGGAGACACAAACCTGCACATACTAAGACACAGTCACACTGATCAGCACAAACACACACACACGGACACAGACAGATAACTTTCTAGTGTAATTACAGAGTGTACTGTAGGGATGACACTGCTGCATTATAACTCTAGGTGAAACTGCCAATTATGTCTCTACATCAGCTGTAAATCCACCCATTTTAATAATCTAAAGCTGGGTTGGGGTGGTGGCTGTGTGTGTGTGTGTGTGTGTGTGCATGGGTGCAAGTAGGCACTTGCACATGTTGCCCAGATTCAGGGCTTAAACACATTAGGCTGCATGCAAAGAACACGCTTTCAGGGGAAATTTATTAAGGCTGACAGCACAGTGCGGGGGAAACAGTCATTTTCTCTGAATGGAGTTTGAAGGTGTAATCTGGAATTTATTTAACCATCTGTACTCACATGTGTATTAAAAAGTTTGACTTTGGGAAATAGCTGATGGGAAATAAGCCTTCTTTGAAACTTTAGGTCAAAGTAACTGGATACATGTCAGACTTATGAACAGGCCTTTGATGCACTTCGTCACTCTTATATGAAAAAAGTACATTTAAGACACTGTAAACCAAGCTGTGTGACAATAATTTAAAAGGGAAACCAGAGTGTTTTTTTATTTTTTTGGACTGTTGAACATATTAAATTCAACATTTTGCAGGGGACTCAAGAGAATAAGGAAACTCAGAGGATATTTGATCCGAGATGTTGCAGAGAACATTTCATTATATCAAACCCAGGTTTTGGTCAAATTGGGAACTTACTTTCCCCCCACAAAAAAGAATAAACAAAATGAACTATAAAAAATGTTAACCTGCCAAGTTTTATCCTCAGCCAGACTTAATTTATTACTATATAAATATAATTAATTATTTATTATTACATTATTAGTGTCTGATTCACTGGTATTTGTTAGCATATGGTCACTCATGAGGTTAAACATGGTATGCTATTGCTGCATGTAGTGTCAGTGGTGCTCAACACAGGCCACCAGCGAGGACTGAAGCATTCAGGATAATATATGTAACACAGAAAACACTGTCACATTAGAACCTGTGTTGTGACGTTTTAAAATATGTTTTAGAAAGTTAAAAGTAATGCCGTGTGTTCAAACATGTTTCTTTCATTTCTGACAGTGTAACTGTAGGTGCTGGTTATATTAAATGGAATGAAAACATTTCCTCTTCCTATCCCTTTGAGTTCAGAATAGAAACATCAACTTCACCCCCTTCCTTCAGTCTGGCTGTCCGTCAGTCTGCCAGTGTGTGTGTGTGTGTGTGTACTGTATGTGTGTGTGTTTATATATCCAGTGCCCAGGGTGGAGATTAGGTCCGGTATTAATGGGATGTCCCTCGCTGCATGTACCCCCTCTCCTCCCTCACATTCCACTGTCCCAAACATACACGCTCACACACACACGGCCTTATGTGACCCTGGCCTACTTGAACATACACATGCACACACAGTCACACACACATTCCCCTTTGGCAATGCTTCAGTCCCTCCTCCCTCCTTCACCCTCCCGGGCCTTTGGACATCAGAGCAGGCCTCCCCAATCCCCCTTTAGCAAGCATCCAGACTTGTTAAACTAACAGACGGCCAGGTCTATTGTCCCACAGCTTGATCTGGAGTGTGTGTGTTGGTTTGGCCTGGACGGTAGGTTAGGATAAGATTTGGACAGCACTGGATCCCCTCTAATCCCAGAAAAGCAGAGGTAAAGCCTGGTCCAGGACCTCCGGCGCTTTCAGCTATACACCCTCCTTCACCTGCACACACTAATGTGCACACACACACTAATGTGCACAGACACACACACACACAATGTTATCATTGGATCCCATAAACATCAGCAATGATGTCTTCTATTACCTAAAAGGCCGGATCGCACCATACAGAGATACAGCCAATGGATGCATTCACAAAGTATTCGCAATTATGGTCCCAAATGTTAGGTAAATATCTGTATGGCTGAACTACTGTACCTGGACAGCCTATTAGTATGTTAGCAAGCCAGTAACATGCTAGGGTAGTCAGTCACAAAATGTATTTAGGCTTCCTGCTGTTTGTCATTTATTGTAGTCTAGCATTTTGTTCCCAGGCTTAGATTGATGATCATGTGGGAAGTGGGAAAAGAAACACATAGCCAGTTTACGAGTTTAAGTGCTCTCCATGGGAATGAGTTTCTGCCCCTAGTGAAGGACTTATCAAGAGCTCGTGTTCACGAGTGAGGGGAAGATGGAGCACGAGATCGACAGGCAGGTCAGTGTGGTGTTACAGTAATACTGGTGTAAAAGAAACAAAGCCACAAGGCCAAGCTTTCGATTTACCGGCTGATCTACGTTCCAACCCTCAACTGTGGACACAAGCTCTGGGTAGTGAACAAAAGAACGAGATCACGAATTCAAATTAGCTTTCTCTGTCGGGTGGACAGGTTCAGCCTTAGAGATAGGGTGAAGAGTTCAGACATCCAGAGGGAACTTGGAGTAGGACCGCTGCTCCTTCACGTCGAAAGGGGACAGTTGAGGTGGTTTGGGCATCTAGTCATGATGTATTTTTTAAGGTTTACTGGGCACGCCCAATCGGGATTGGGTAGACCCAGAAGTACATATCCCATCTGGCCTGGGAACACGCAGGAAGAGCTGAAAAGCGTGGCGAGGAAGAGGAGCGTAGGATACCCTATTTGGCTGGCTACCAGAGTCCCATAAGCAGAGGGATGGATGGGTGGATGGATGGAAGTTAGCAAGCTTACTTTGTCACTAACAGTGTACCATTGACTACTGTCTCATAACTGTCTGCAAACCATTATAAATTTTTGTATCATATTATATACTCCAACAGAGGAGTGCAAGTTCAAGTGGATGTGCAAAAAAGCTAATAAGCTATGATAGGTTCTTTCATTCTAGACAGTCTGACTCTCCATGAAACTGGAGACCACAGCTACTAGATGATCAGTCAGTGGTGCAAATGTGCCTGTCAACGTTCACCAAAGTTGATTTGATAGTAAAAATATGTGTGAATATACTTGAGCAAATCCGTTGATAGCTGCAATTTTATTGCAGCGAGTGGAATTCGCCTTAAAATGCTGTTATTTTAAATGCTAGTATGACGAGGTCTTAATAGGGATACCCCCCCAACTTCCAGCTCCTGAACGCTCCTCTGTGACTGTTTCAGAGGAAAGAGTTAAGCGGTGGGGTGCAAGTGTAATGCACACTGCCCCAGCGAATTGACTTTAAACGGGGAAAAGAAAGTCAGAACACGGCAAACGGTTTTGATTTATGGGAGCAGAACCACATTTGATATTCATTTCCGCAGCTGTGGCCAGCTAAAAAAACAGCCCGCAAATAGACCCATACTGACAATGGGGCAGTGTAGCCCTCCAGTGTGTGTGCGTGTGTCTGAAAGACAGTTTGTGTCTCAGAGCCTGCGTGCGTCACTCCTATTTTAGGAATGTTTTGGGGCTCTTTCAGTCAAATTCACCGCAGATGTTTCGGATTCGCCAAACACATATAATAAGTAATTATTGAAAACACCTTTCGGTTGCCCAGGGTTGTGTGGTGCTTCATTTTGTGTAATCGAAGCTGTGGTTTTTCAGAGAGGCGCAGGATCCAAGAGTTTATTGAAAGCCAGCAAAACAGCCCCGCAGTCAGAGTTTCCTGAGAGGAGAAGAAAGAAAACGGAGCTTAAAGAAATATTCCCCATACCGAGACAGAAAGACAGAAAGCGAGAGAAGAGGGAAGGAGGTCTGGAGATGAAGAGGGAAGGATCAGCGGCAATCATAGGCAGTCAGGTGGAACGAGATGAGGAGATTTGGTGGTTAGAGAGGGAGGGTGGAAGAAACTGCTCATTGTTAGGATGATTAAGTAACTGCAACTCTGACAAAGACTGTAAGTGGACATGTATGCTACAAATATTTGCCTCTTATGAAACACATGGAGTTAGAATTCTTACATTAAATAACCTCTTATAGACGCAAGAGGAGAATCTTTAAATAGCTTCAACATACACAACCATAAGTCCATACAGGTGAGAATGAAAAGTAGAGAAAGTACACAGTAACATTCATGATGAAACCCTCACAAAAGACCTGGTTAAATCAGCAATTACACCTATAACATTTTGTTGTGATCAATGGATTTGATCATAATAAGGATTATTGAGGTGAAATTTGATGGCACACAAGTTTGCACCATTAACCAAGGGGAAGTCATCCTGAAATTGCTGACCTTTGATGGACCAGAGGGAAGCTATGCTATTTGTTGCCTTATCCAGTTTAATTTAACGTCCTCTGTCAGAGTGTAATATATGAATGTCTTATTTACCTGCTTTTTGCACTGAACTCTGGATAATCTCCTGGGGCTGTATGCGAGAAAGCAAATGTCCAAGTGAGAGGTTCCGAACTTTCTCCAGAACTTTCCTGCTAGCCCCCTAGTAAGAACTCTGGTTAATGTCCGAATGAGCCAATGTGACAACATAGAGGGAGATCCTCTGCAGGATTCAGCTTGAACAAGTGGGTGTGTAGATGATGTGATGCTAAAGATGCAAAAATGAAAAAACTTCAAGAATACAAATATCTCCGGATGAAACGTGCCATACACGTAGAAGACAGCGACAAAGATTTCAAGAGAGCTTTTGGTGATAAGGGCACACGCCGGGGTCGATGTTCTGTAAACAAAAACACATGATCTCGTCAGTGGAATTATTGGATTACTTTCGGCCCTCTCTTGCACCACCCCTTACCTGAACATTTTGGTTATTAATGTGTTGTTGTGAATGTGTCTGACCAGAGAATGTCCTGCTGCGTTGTTCAGGTGTCAAAGGAAAACTCCGGAGAAATTCTGTAGACATCCTCCGAAGATCATGTCTGAATACAGCTTTCATGACAAAGCTAATAAACTTGCTAACACACAAGCTTGCTTGCGGAGAACTTCTTACAAGTAAATGAGATAGAAATGCCCTGAATGTGGAAATGTTGTGTATCAGTTTATTCTTCACTTCTCTAAGTGCAAATATAGCCAGTGATCTTTTCCCCCTGTAGAGCTACAATTCCTCGTCGCTGCAGGAAGTCTCTGTGACTTTAGCGCTGTGTTTGCACAAGCTTACATGTCTACAAATTGGTGTCTGCGATTGTGCGTGGGTGTCTGAGTGCTTGTTCTCATATGTGGGTGTTTGTTTTCTGCGTGTGTGCATGTCATTTAGAGAGAGAAGGATTTGAAGAGGAAATAGAGAGCGAGAGAGAGAGAGAGAGAGATTGGAGACGGGATGGGGGATGACAGGCTGGATCTGATTACGGGTTGGAATGGCTGGGAGGGTTTGCGGTGCAGCGCTTTCTCAATAGTACATTCCTGTGTGCAAGCCGGGGCAGGATCCACAGCTACAGGCCGGCCTCTGCCAGAGGGATTAAGCAGAAGGGACGTCGTCAGAACAAGCAGCAGGTCAGGACTCACATTTAGTAGGCCCTTGCTAGATAGCAGGATAGAAGATGAGTCATTCACACATCCTGCGTCGGCCTTTGTGACACTGGGACACGGTTTAACGGGCCCTCTGTGTTATATGAGAGCAGCAGACATTTTCTACAGCTCAGAGGTCTAAGGCTGGAATGGGCTTTTATTGTTTCTGGACGCTAGGTGGATGTCGAATTCACATGCCCTCAGAAGCTGTCAACACTGAGTGGAGTGACCTTTAAGGAAGGAAGCTGGCTTCTTTTTTTTTTTAATAAGTGCAGAGGTTTCTGTGGGGAATGGTTTCGTATGTGTGTCTGTGGGAGTTTGTGCCAATGTGCCAGCACGAAATATACAACAACTGCATTACATTACATTTCATTTCATTTAGCTGACGCTTTTATCCAAAGCGACTTACAATAAGTGCATTCAACCATGAGGGTACAAAACCCAGAACATCAAGAATCAAGAAATTACAATTTTTTTCAAGAAAGCCAAACTACAAAGTGCTACTAAATTCTTTGTTTAAACAAAAAAATATTTTATTCAAGGTATAGTCGGAAGAGGTGTGTTTTTAGTTTGCGGCAGTAGATGTATAGACTTTCTTCTGTCCTGATGTCATTGGGGAGCTCATTCCACCATTTAGGAGCCAGGACAGCAAACAGTCGTGATTTTGTTGAGTGTTTAGCTCGCAGTGAGGGAGCAGTAAGCCGATTGGCAGATGCAGAGCGGTGTGAACGGGCTGGGGTGTAAGGTTTGACCATCTCCTGGATGTAGACTGGACCCGATCCGTTCACAGCACGGTGCGCGGGTACTAGTGTCTTGAAACGGATGCGGGCAGCCACTGGTAACCAGTGAAGGGAGCGGAGGAGCAGAGTAGTGTGAGTGAATTTAGGTTAAAGACCAGTCGAGCTGCTGCATTCTGTATGAGCTGCAGAGGTCGGATGGCACTAGCAGGTAGACCTGCCAGGAGGGAGTTACAATAGTCTCGGCGTGAGATGACCAGGGCCTGGACCAGAACCTGCGCCGCCTTCTGAGTGAGAAGGGGACGTATTCTCCTGATGTTGTGCAGCATGTATATTACAGGAACGTGTTGTTGCAGTAATGTTGGCAGTAAGGGAGAGTTGACTGTCGAGTGTCACACCCAGGTTCCTAGCAGTCTGGATGGGGGCTAACACGGAATTGTCAAAGATAATAGTCAGGTCGTGGGTGGGAGAGCGTTTCCCTGGAAGGAAAAGTAGTTCAGTCTTGTCAAGGTTCATTTTCAGGTGGTGTGCGGACATCCAAAGAGAGATGTCAGTCAGACAGGCAGAGATTCGTGCTGCTACCTGTGTTTCAGATTGGGGAAAAGAGAGGATTAGTTGGGTGTCATCAGCATAACTATGGTAGGAAAAGCCATGTGAGTGAATGACAGAGCCGAGAGAGTTGGTGTACAGAGAGAAGAGGAGGGGACCCAGGACGGATCCTGGGTCAATCAACTGCACAAATCAGCTCTTTAAAAGTCAGCAGCTGTATGCCAGTGTGACCCCCCCAGTCCTGGAGATTTCAAAGACTCACCGGCTCTATCATGTAAATTGCAAAATGTCGCCGACGGGTACTCGGTGTCCTTCCCCTCCATTTACACAAACACTTACACATCATAGCTGTCTATCAGTCCCACATGTAAAAGGCCTAAAGTCTGTCTTTCCATTTAGCTGTCTGTGTCACAGGCTGACTGTCTGACTGGCTGTTTGTACTTGTCAGTTAACGACAGCCTGTTTCTCTTCCTGTCTCTCCACATTCTCTCCTGCTTTCACATGTACACACAAAAGCGCTCCCTCTGCGTCAAGTTCAGGCCGAGGTTTTGACACGAGTCAGTGAACAACACAAGAGGTTCTCATGCTGAAAACTGATAAGGAGGCCTTCCTCCCCACTGCTAACTCCTTCCTCCTCCCATCCGATGAAAGCCAGTGTGTGTTTGCGGGGCTGGGTGTACCAAGCAGCTGGGAAAGGTAAGTGGGAGGATGAGGAGGGTGGTGCAGGCCTTCGCCCAGGCCTTTGTTCTCTATCTGACTCCTGCCGCCATCGCTGCTGATGTTAAACACCTCAGCCAACTCACAAAAGAAGCCCCCCTTCTCCTCCACCTCGCCCTTTAGTTTGATTTACTACACAAGGGAAATAACATTAACTGGTCCATGCCCCCCCTCTCCGCTCTTTGTTCACAGGTTTGTTTACTATTCCCTCTATGGAAAACCCTTCAGGAATGTGGAGGAAGTGGGTGTTTCCTCCAGGAGCTCGAGTTTTTAATGGGACTGGGTAGAAGGAGAACAAGAGATGGGGGAGGACGGGGGTGGCTTTCCAATATCGCACATTGCTTCAGGTGGTCGGGCAGTCAGACGGGCAAGCAAGAAGGGTGTGTGTGTGTCCTGTACTTATATCTTTGTGAGGACCATTTTAAGCATAGACCCTACAGAGTGAGGACATTTTTGGAAAGTGAGGATATTTTGTCCAAAAATGTCCTAACTATGTAGGGTCTAGGCTTAAAATGGTCCTCGCAAAGATATAATTACAGGAACACACAGGGTCTTTCAATGGGCTGTTTGAGGGTTAGGACTTGGTTTAAGGGTTAGAATTTATGTTAGGGTAAGGGTTAGGCATTTAGTTTGGATGGTTACGGTTAGGGTAAGGGGCTAGGCTAGGGAATGTATCATCTCAATGAGTGTCCTCACTAAGATAGTAGTACATATGTGTGTGTGTGTGTGTGGACTTAGCTTCAGGTTACCTGAGGCAGCATTAATTAAGGAGGTTAAGCTTCAGTCCACACCTGCAGAGAAAAGACAGGATGGATCTCCTCTAAAACCGCCAGCTTTGTGAAAAAAAATCACTCATCTGCCTCTTATCAATACCTTTATGATCCTTTGGTGATAGTAATTATCGTTCCTTGACGATTTCCTTGATCGATATATAGTCTAATTCTCTTCATAGTCTCTTCAAAGTATTTGTCTATGAAACAAGAACCCAGAGTTCAAACTGTCAAATATCCGGTTTTCACCGAATGATTATTGTGGCCAAATGAATTCAGGATCACGAAACTATCATGACATCCATAGAAAGTTTGAAAATAATAGTAGCATTACTATGATCATTACTATTACTATCAGTACATTTATAAAATCTTCACATCAACTTTGTTTACTGGTGTTTTAACTTGTTATTTGCAAATGTATCAATGCTAAAAATACTAAAAGTACTATTACCTACTAAGGTTGAGTAGATATATGAGGATTTTGGTGATTGAAGATGGTCAGAATGATCAGACAGCCCAATTTGCCTATTAATGTATTCAATTATTAATTTTCTCAGGAGAAGTACTGATATAATAATACATTTAATAATATATATATATAATAAAATAGTTTAATTCCCCCAAATATAATCACACACGCACACACAGAATTTGCAAAACCAGAAGGATCAGCCGTCCAGCATGCTGTATGAATCAGCATTTGTGTGAGTGTGTCGGTGCACAAAAACATATTCACGATATTGTTCAAATTTAACTGAATACATCCTGAGAATCCGATTACCTTTGATCTTTTATTCATTTGTTTTTTATTGGCATGTGTTGTGTGAAGCACTTTGTCATCTTGTTTAGATAAGTGAGAAAAAATGTATATAATCATAATATTATCATTATTATTATTATTATTGTTTATTTCAGTTTTTCCTGGTTGTAAATAAAAGTTTGGGTCCTAATTCCAAAGAGATCAACAGTCAATAAGAGAGGAAGAGTGCACAGCGGAAATAGATCAAGATATACTGGGTTATTTAACATGGGATTAATAATTCATCTTTTAAATACATATACTACGATTATTGAAAATACTGGGGTATCATTACACACCTATCCTCAATCAATCTGTTTCCAAATGTTTGAGACGACATGGTGGAGAAGATTTACAGAGGTCATAAAGACACTCAAGGAGAGGGAATTTTGATGGGAAGACTTCCTGAGACTTCAGATGACGTGATGCAGTCTAAAGCCCCCGAACGGCTCCTGCACGGACCCTGTAATGAGATTGCTCTGTTTTACCCAAGATGTTTATTTAGATTAGCGGGCCCATGTAGCCTGAGATGAGTCCATTAATTTGAAAAGGCAGAACTTACTGTAAACCTATTTAATCCACTTTAAATTCCCTTTAACCTCCTTCCCTTTCGTCTGCTGTTGTTATTCTTTACATCATTGTCGGTCCGTCATGGCCAGTATGTTTACTGTTGGTGTTGTGTGGCAGTCACCTTTGACCCCATGTTATTAGTAGCTAGAACACACCACTGATTAGACACACATACACCTGTGGTCACCTGCAGCCCTCCGCGGTGACCTCTGACCCCCAGGGCTTCGGTAGCTGCATATAAATCTCAGCCTGCGTTTAAAGCTGTTTATGTTCAAGTGATTATATGAGAGCAGTTCAGAGGAGGAAAACATGACGCCAGCCACAGCGAGTGAAGGCCTATAATACCATCAGTTCCTGGCACCTGCACAGGAAAGAAATTAACTGTACGAGCTGTTTGCAAATACTGGGGGTCACAACCTTTCCACCGTAACCAATACTTTGGTGAATGATGCTCTCACGCCCGCTGTCACCCCCCTCACCCCTCCACACATACACACATACACACACACACACACACACACTCACGGCCCTGTGAAAGGGGGCTGAATCATCTGTGTTAATGAGGGCCTTAGATTTCCATGCAGCTCTCATTCTGACTGTGTCTGCGTCTGCGTTGACCACTAAAGAGTCCCAGCTGCCCACAGAAATGCCTGCAAGGGGATGCCTGCCTGCTAATTCCATGAGCCCGTGCTCGTGTGTGTTCATGGTGCTCGTGTGTGTATGACCAGAATGAAAAGTACATTGTGTACCTCTAATTTTTTCTTCTGTGTCTCCCAGCTGGCAAAAACAGATGTAGAGGCCTCCTGGATGGACATCTAAAATAAGCCTGGTTTAAATTGATTTGCTTAGAATGATAATCCCAGAAAACCTACTGTATACAAAAGACAGACACTTCTGTGTGATGTCACCACTCACCTGACATGACCTGTGTTATCCCAACAGAATGAAACAAATGCTTTGCAAACAGTACAGGTCTGGTTTGAATCACGGTACCTGTTGCAGCAACCTATTCACGTTAATCCTTGAGGTTTCTGCATTTATGTCTCTGCAATTACACTCATCCCACTCATTTGTACACGTGGATGTGTATGCCGGGTGCAGGGTCTGTGTATGTGGGTGTGTATGAGCAGACGAGGGCGGGGGTCAGATATGTGTGTTAGCATGTCTGTCTATCTTTGCAGGTGATGATCTGATCTCAGGTGTGTGTTTGTGTGTGACTGAAGATTGCGTCTGCGGAATCCGGCCCCCCATCTCCCAATCTGTCCATCTCTCAGCGCTCTTGTAGCAGCAGATGAGAGTCCCACCCCTCTGCAGCGGGTGATCACAGGAGTCCTTTTCTGTTTTATGGAAACAGGCCTGTCACACTGGTATGTGGCCCATCTGTTAACACTCGGCACACGAGCACTGCTACCAAACAGTGTTTATGGTCGCTACTTGTAGTGAACCTTGTTTTTATCTCCAGCAACATAACTTGCATTTAACATAATATCTAGTCATTTAAATGAGAGCACATATACAAAATTCCCAGATGAAGAGGATCTGAAATTACAAAAAATGCTGAAGTTTCTATTCAAACAGACTGGATTGATAAGTCTGAGTTTCAGTCCTTGAAAATATTTTCTCTGAGACAAACTTTTTCGTCTAACCATAGCATTGAGCATAATTCAAATATTAGAGGGAACATTGTATTTCTTTTAGAAATTTTATCTCAGCATGGTATCAATGGATTTTATTTATCAGTAGTGAAACCAGTCTCTCTAAAGAAACCTCACACCTATAAAGCCACACTATCGACAGGATAGAACATCACAATATTTTGTGTAGACATTCATATTTATAAACGATGAAACCAAATGACTTTGGTCAATTTCCCTGCAGCACCAATAACTAATTGGTATTAAATAAAATTTCTCAACAACTACAAACACACAGACCCTGTTCAGTCCAGGTATTAACACCCATCCTGAGTGATCCGATCACAAGTGGAAAGCTCAAAGTACGGGTGTGATGGTGTGAAGATGCAGTGAGGATACATTGGAGAAGAGATCTGATCACTCAGACCACATGCAGAGGTGGCCACATTCTTTTAGCCATGTGAACGCAAATGTGTCCTGGCCACATGAAGCACCGCCTGCTCAGCGGACGTCCTCTGACTCATAACAGTTTCACTATGAATCAAAAATATCTGAACACTTATCAGCGTTTCCCATACATTGAATAAGTTGTGGCCTCCACCACAAAATATACCATTGTTTCATCGTAAAGCTACATGCAGCACATTATTCACAGCCCCTCCTTGCCCCCCTCTCTCTGTCTCTCTGTCTCTCACACACACAAACACATTGACAACAGACACGTCTGTACCGTCAAATTGGCTAAAAACAACATTATTTGTACATGTGTACATGTTTATTTGAATCCAGAGCAGGGATGTGAGCTCCGATCACCAGCGGTCACAGGACGCACTCTAATGCCAGGTGTGAACAGATGTACTTAGAGCTGTCCACTTGTGAGCGGATCTCTCAGGATGAATGTTAACACCAGGTCTGAACAGGGCCACATTCATTTCACCATGTGACTACAATAGGCTTGGTGATTCCAGGATTTTGTGCTTTCGTTACCTTGCTATTATGCTGAATTAAGCGGGGGATAATGCTAAACATCATATTTGCTAAAGATCAGTATGTCAGCATTGGCATTGTGAGGATAGCATGCTGATGTCAGCACAACTCTCAACTTGCTTTACTTGTTATAATGGCTCTGATGAGCCACTAGCTGTATCAACTAGTTGTAAAGTGTGTATGAATACAGATTAAACCAATGGAAGTCTTTAGAAGTGAAGTAACATACTTATTAGAGCGCATACGTTCGCCATGGCCCGACAGTCCCCTTATAAAACCTGATCTGGATTTCTATTTGGAGCTGCACCAAACTGCACACACACACCATTTTCATCAAGATCATCAATTATTCTTTTAGAAATCAGTAAAATTGTTTAAATTAAATCAAACCCTATTTCATATAAAGTCAGATAATATAGACCATAAAATCATCGGGATTAAGACAAAAATAAAATCATGGAGAAAAACCAAGGCAGGCGATGATTGACATTCTTCCCAAACCTCTTTTAAGCCCGACTGTTTCTGATTACCATCATCCAAATTCCAGCTCTTTTACGCACCCCTCAGACAGCTCGGAGTAAACCAGGCTAGCTTGTAAACATAAATCTAGCGCGTCTATGCAGCAGACAGCTGTACATAACCACAGCAAAGTTTCAACAGCTTTTTTTATAGCTCCAACCCAAACTCTGAAGGGAGGAGGCTTCAGTGTAGCGCCCGATTTGGATGAGAGATGTCACCTTTAATAACGATCAAGAGAGACGAAGCACTGCATGGACGTCTACAGCGTCGGGCTGCCTCGCTGTTTGTGGTCGATCTCGTAGATAAGACGTGATGGTGGGGCGAGGTGTGTTTTGGATCAATACGATTACTGGCTCGATTGCGGGGGCAGAACGGTCTGGATGTCACGGCTGAACAGACCATGACCTAACGGATGATGGAGTTAAACACATAGTGCCGACCACTTGTATGGTAGCAAATTGAATTCAGCAGAAGAGGAAAACAAAACAGCCTATAATCTGAGTGCCTATGTGTGTGTATTGCTGAAGCAGGAAGGCTCCTAGAAAAAAAGGCAAAACAAGGACAGCGATAGCTCTCATTGTTCGCTGACAACTGCTACCTCATCCACTGACACACACACACACTCACACATAAGCAAACACACAAGCACTGCCCAGCATTTGACCACAGTGTTTACCATTATCCAACAGGCCTGTAATCTGATCTCTTTTAGAGAGGAGGAGGAGGCTGAACAGATACAGGAGATGGATAGTTGGGGTCATGGTCAGGAGAAGCAGGGATAGGGTACATGTGTGTGTGTGTGTGTCAGGTGGGTGGTGATTATAAGTGCTACCTATAGAGCCCCCTGGGGTAAGCTCATGTGTGCTGTAAACAGGTGTTGTTGGTGTTGATGGTGAACTTGGAGTTGTTTCTTAAATTAAACCAAACCACTGAACATCAAAAGTAGGAGTAATTTTTGGATGAGTTATGGGTTTTCATCTTATTTGTTGAAATCCTTAGTTTGCCGATAGCCGTCTACAAAAAGAGTTGACCATAAAAAAAACACAACTAAGTGTACCTGTCTGTCACTAAAGATCCTTTAACAGTGGCCAAAAAACACACAAACACCTGCTAACATCTGGCTTTTGTCTGCAAAAGGAATTAATTCAATCAACATTCACTCCCGAGACCAGTTTTGATAAGTTTTTTACGGCTCTGGCTCCGATCGGCATTTATGGAAACAGGACGCCCAGGTGAACATCTCAGTTGTCGGTGGGTGCATGATGTCAGACATGACGCACTATGGAAAAACAGAAAGACAAACTCCCCTGCTGGCATTGGGATGGGAGTCATCGCACGGTTTTAGTGGGTTTAACCACGTAAAAAACAACCATTTTTTTCTCTGCTAATTTTGGTGTAAAACAATATAGTATAACCGACCTGCCTGGCATTATGCAACCTGCCCATGACTGGAGTCTTCAGCCAGAGAGACATACGCTGAAGCAGAGACATTAACCAGAAGTTAGCCAGGGAGTAACAGAAAAGTGGATGTGATTAACCAGTATTCAGTTAATCACTGACATCCCTAATGTTCCCCACCCTCACCTGTGTAACTATTTCAAACTTGGATTTGATTTCTAACCATTTAATCTCAACAGACTTGGCTTCCAACAGACTGTAAAATGGTGAGAATTAACTTTAAAAGGCACGAAGACAGACTGGTAATGACAAAGAAGCAGCCAGAAGGCCAATATTTATATCTACATGTCTGCCTTTTGTCTTTGCTTTCTCAACTGTAAATTTTTAGTCATGGGTGCAAATGCCCCAGTTGACCCAGCATGTCCTCCCACAGGGTCCCACAATGCAGCAGTGGTGCCAGGGGAAGTGCAGTTTGGGTTTGTGCTTGTCTCATTGTGTTTCCAGCGTGTCACATCCACAATGGCATGAAAGATGACTTGCCGGGGGAGACGGGCGAGGGAGGAAACCGAAGCAGCTGGAGCGCACTGGGCCGAGCGGGTTTTCCATTGCAAAGAGTAAAATGTTTCACTTTTGTCTGGCTGTATCATAACAATAACAACAAGTATGCAGCCTTTGTCACAATGCTTTTCCTCGATCCAGAGTCATGCCGACACTGCCTTCCCACATTCACAGAGAGATGTTGTTGTTGCCGCTTTTCATCGAGCCATTCAGAGTGCGTCCTTGCTTTCTGCTTGCGTCACAATGATTTAGGCCCTTCCTGCTGTTTGGAGAAATAATGATGTGATAGTGTCAGCGATAAGCAGACGGGGGGCTGGAATACAAAACCATAGACTGAGCTGACGTTTCCTCAGGTTTATGTGTTAAAAAATACAAGATAAATGAATAAATAATACAACATGACTGAACAACAAAATGGCTGTAGCCAACATCCTCAGTCATCACACAAACGGTTATACAACTGACATGACACAGTTCACCTCAAATCTCAGTTTTATAATGTCACAGATGACTGACTGTTGTTTTTGAGGATTGATTGATTCAGAGGGTGTTATTATGGGTGAGTGAGTCATCCTTGGTGCGCCAGCCGCAGGCCTGTTCATGTCTCAGAACATCAGTTGGTAACCAGTAAAGTCAGTTATGAGGCGTGCACGTGAAGTGACAGTTATGTCGGCTACACATAATGTGTGCATCTGCACAGTGGAGGTGAAGAGAGCGTTGCTAAAGCTTTGTTCAAATCTGACTCCTGTGAAAGTGAAGGTCTTAAATATGTAACATTTGGTGGTAAAAACTTGCTGTTTTGGCATTTATGGCTAACAGCATGCTAGCAGGGGTAGCAAACAAGAACCTTTAGGAATATAGAACAACTGTCGATGAATTTACAAAACTATAAAATGTCAAGTGTTGTTTATCATAAAATAGTGGGGAGTCCATTACGTTCAAACATGTCCTTTCATTGAAGTACATTTTAAAGTTCTAACTAAGCTCTCTAACAAGTAAGTATTGCACTTAATTTAAGACTGATGATATGCTAGACTATCTTTAAATAAGTAGCCTTGTGTCTATAACTTCATTTGAGAGCCAGGTCCACTTAGTTGTATTGTTAAGTCGAGAGAAGGCTCGACAGTGTGTTCCAACGTTCTACAACCTGCCTTTATCTGCATCCACACCCTCAACACAGTCCTCTAAAGCAGGTTATATCCACTTTTGTCAACATAATCAACGTATTGACATCCTCAGGGTTATTGTTTTAAACATTGGACAGCTCCCTCCAGAGCCACAGAAAACATTTTACATATGTTGTTTAACATGGTTTGGAGTTACTCCGTTCATAATTGTGGATGGACATCCAACACTTGTTTTCATACAAGTGTCCTTAAGTATCATAGGCATTTTCTAACCACCTGTGACTTCTGAGGTGTGTAATGTTGAAAACAACAAATCTTATGATAAGTGGCTGCAGAATCATGTTGCTGAACTTCCGAATCCATGAATCACTGATATTTTAATATAGGACAGTAACTCATTTGACTCTGCGGAGATAATCTGTGAGTCACTACAGTTATAAAGTGAGAACTGATTGATGGGCATGCAAGAGCAAGCTCCACAGCAGAATCAAGTGAGCCTCGAGGCACACACACAGATTTATAGCTGTGGTCCTGGAGGCATGAGTTACTTGCTGTCTCCTTTAAGATGTAGGCACTCACCCAGAAAATAATGACCCTTGGAGCTGCAGTCAATCACCACTGCCCAAAGAACATTCAGTCCCCCGGAAAGCTGTGAATTTATGAGAGGACTTGCATTATCTGGGTTCCCCATAGGACGTATCCACACGATCAATCCCTGGAGAGCACTTACATATCTGTCAGAGAACTTTGGTTGTTGTATTACCAGCATAAACAAAGTATAAAGAGTTTGGTTGTGGTTGCACAGATAAGGCTGGTAAAACACAGTCCTCTATTAAACTTCTTCCCATTAAACATATATTTATGAACCTGGTGTAATTGGTTCATCTGTCTTATTGTCCGTTATTAAACTTTTCTTCACGTTTACTTTTATTACCATTCAGGTGTTGAATTGACTGCACCCAAGGCATTCCTTTACACTAGGCCAACCTGTCAGTCAATTGGCTGCCGGTTCAAATCTCCACATATGTAATTGTGATTTTGCAGCGCAGCCACCAGGTGTGAGTGTTTGATCCGCCCCGTTCAAATGTTGCCCTCAGGTTATTGTTGTAAATAAGAGTGGACTCACTGTGAACCGCTTCACCCAATCCTACCCTTCAGTAATCAGTCTAATGTACACTAGACCCCAGCTCTTTAGCTTGAGGGGTGACATCACTTTAATAAAAAAAAAAGAAGAGACTTAGAATACACAATCCATACATATAATTATCTTGAGATACCAGCTCACCTCATCTGCCATGACATGACTCAGAGCCTGTGGTGTCCCATAAGCCAAAATAAACCTTCTCCGATTGTTTGCAGATCAACCAGACTGATTAAGCGAGGACAAATCCAGTCTTGTATTAATAGTCCATGCTTGGAGCAGGCTGGGTCTTGTTTGACCTCACCTACAGCACAGTTCAGTAGTTGTGTACTCTGGCTGCTGTTCTTTAGGAACCGGGATTTCCTTTCTGCTTTAACTGAGAACACAGTTTGTTCAAGAGTTTTTTCGTTGGATGTGGTTAAGTGTTGGATAATAGACATCACAATCATCCATGAGTCCCAGTTAATACTTCAGTGTAAACTATGCTATGGTCAGTATGTTGATATGACCAGTCTTTAGTTGGCAGGTAAACATTACTTGTGATGAGTAGTCTGTCCAACACTGGTCCAGTTATGGGTGCCGACGCTACCGCTCAAATCTTCACCCCTAGTACCTCTTCAATAGCCATTAGAGAGTAAGAGCTCCCACACGTCCCACTCTACAGCTTCTGGACCGGATGTCTGGTACTGCTTTATGCCTTCGTGAGAGAGTTTTTGTGAAGGTACCTGTAGCGTTACTAGGCCAGTGACTACAGTTGAAAGCTCACTTGATGTCTTGTTTTCAAGTAGATAGTCAAAGCCCTGCTGATTAAATTATCATTACGTTACTGTTTGTCAATTCTAAATATCTTGTTAAGCTCTTAATACAGTCTTAATATAGCCTGTCTTAGTTATTGGCATACTCACGTGTTTACTGCTTCATAAGAGAAATACATCTCTTGTTTGTGTCTGACATCTTTCCACAGACATCTATGAAGCAATATAGCAAGCAGCTACACTACGTCTCTGCACCAGGCTTTTTAACTTTAAATAAGTCATCTTTAAACTAAGGTCACTGCTGAAAATAGTGTTAAACAATAATAAACAGGAAAGACCAGTTATTAAAGCTGTGGACTGAAATTCACAAATCAACAGGTTAATGGTTGATTCTGTCAGTGGTGTATTCATTGGTGTAAGAAGTATTCAGTATTCAGATCCTTAACTACATAAAATACTGATAGCACACTGTAAATATTTTACTACAAGTAAAAGTCCTCGTAACAGAAGTACATTTTATCAATATTACCTACTGAAAGAGTGAAAAGTAAAAAAATGCCCCCTTTCTGCTTTTGTTTTTTTTATTACTTATCATGAATGCATAAGTTATGAATGACATATGTGTGTTTTACGGCTGTGGATGTATAAGGTTGAGTTAATTCAAACTAATTGATTCACTGTCCAGAGTTTAATCTCAAGTAATGTACCATATCCTAAAATCATCATCATCATCCTGTCACAAATATATGTTTCTAAAGTTACATTTTTCATAATCTCAGATTTGTATTTAATTTTTTTAAAGTGAAGAGAATTCACATCCCCGTTACCCCACAATTGTAATTTGTAATTTTGATCATATATATATAGCACCTCTAACTTTGACCGTGAAGTCGCAGGGAATCACAAGTTAGACCATCTTCAGCTTCTGTACTGTGGATTTCTCAGTGTTTACACTCTGTGAAGTTACAAGAGGGATTTAAATCAAAACTTAGCATCTGACTGGATGGCAAAAAGTGGGCGGGGTTTACTCAGACAAATGGAAGTTTCATTTTACTGTGTCTTAAATGCTAACTGAAAACAACAGAGACAGTTTTCATGCTACGCCAACACTAGCAGACTGTGTGTATCTGTCCTGCTGCCTGTGTGTACACTGTATGTTTGGAGGCTGCAGGGTGCAGACTCATGACTGCACATGTGGAGACCTACTTTGCCAGCGGTGACAGGATCTGTCAGCGTTCACCAAAACCCAGAAGGAGATAGAATCAGTCAACGCAGGTCGAACCTGGAGTGAGACAGGCGGCTCCCTCACCCTCTGCTCAGAGCCCAACGGCTCCATTTAGAATGAGCTGGGAAACTTCTCAGCACTTTTCAGCAGCTTAACCACTGCATTTCCATAAATACTCCTCTTGTATTATCATCATCATTACCACCATCATCATCATATTTGTGTGGATTCATGCTTGAATAGGTTCAGGTAGTGGGTGACACAGTGAGGTGTTATATTCATATGGTCTTAGTGGCTGTTTCACACCATGTTATGTTTAAGTGTGAATGAGCTAGTACATGTATTTTTATGAATTATGTGGTTAAAGTGTGATTATTTGTGTGCCATTATGGGTGTGTGTGCTCTATCCTTGCAAGCCACTGGCCTCTGTGTGTGTGTGTGTGTGTGTGTGCGTGTTACCAGCAGTTCAGTGGTATATGGCTGAAGGCCCGGCCATGAGAGGCAGCAGCATGACATCAGAGGACAAACTGTACTCATAACAATGTTCGTTTCCACGTAAACGGACAGCCTCCTTGGCCCCGTCTCCTCAGCGTTGGCCCTTCACCTCCAATCAGCACCCCGCATCATAGCCATGATCAACACTGCCTTCAGGGGGGGCTGCCCAATTACGTTGTCCCTCTGGCCTTGACCTCCACACTAACTGCAAACTATCTATTTCACACTGGCTTTCCTATTATTTCCCATTGCACCTCTGTCTTTGTCCCTCTGTTTCCATTTCTCTCCATTTGCCTTTACACCCTTCTCTCTTCTCTCTTCTCTTCCTCTGTCTCCCCCTGTGTCATTAGTGGTGATTGTTTTTGTTGGCAGGTGTAAGGGCACGATGGTGACTTGTTCCCAGTGACACTGCACATTTCCCTCCGTTTCTCTCTCTTCCTCTCGTCCACAGTCTATTCTTGGTCGATGACTCTGCGTCCTCAGCAGTTCATAGGCGTTGCTCTCCCAAGGCTTTACGCTAATTGTTCTTCCATTTCCCCATCGCTACATCACTGCATCTGAATGTGTGACTGATTGAGTTTGTGTGCCTGCCTTGCTCTTTTTCTGATCCTGATCCTACAATCAGTTTAGTATATTTGCAGTGCAATTTTGTTTGTGTACTTTTCGATTTTAATTTATGTATATTTATGTATGTGGGTGTCACTTATCACCCCGGAATCTCTCGGTTTAGGAAAGCATGGCATGGTTGCCGGTGTTCCACAGCAAGTGTTATGTAATTAGTTCTATGGATGCTGCAGATGTCTCTCTCTGTGTCAGTGTGTGTGGGTGTGTGTGTGTTATGGTTAGCTATCCATCTCCACGGCATCTGCTCTCCATTATGTTTTAATGGATGTCAGATAAGAACATGACAAACGCATGCAGAATGCCTGAGAGATGCCTCAGCCGCCCCACTGGGGGAGCCAGAGAATCACTGAAGAGATGATAACTCCTCCATTTTTCCATCTCTGCTTCCTCCTCTTCCCACCAGGGGCCCAAGAAAATAAGCCAAACAAAGTTTGACGATAATTTTTATGATTTGTGTTGGCCCTGCCTCTGTGCCAGATGGGTGGGATTTGCCACATAGAACAATACAATGAGTGCCAGAACTATTAGACCATCGTTTGAAAGTATTTCAAAGCCAGTTTGTTGAACTTTTCTATAGCTGGCAACTTGACTCAACACTATTAGAGCTGTTTTAATGGCATAAACTTTGTTTAACCTGCTGGTACTCCAAGCAGGTTAAAGTACAGCAAATGTTCCACAATTATTTGACCTGAGTCTGTTACTCTTTCTGCCTGTTACCTAAAAATGTGTACAAAACAATGTGCATATGACATTCACAATTATTAATACACATTAACAATTTGTATGTACAATGTATTATCTTTATTTACTTGTGTAAGGTAGTGGATCAGGAGCTCATATTCCATATGCTGAAATACATTTATGTAACACCTTAAAAGCTGATAAAAGTATTTTGGAAACAATCCTAAGGACAATCCTAGGAATCCAGATATATACATATACAAGTGTAACATGTTAAAGCTGTGGGATCTTACAGTTGTGTAGCAGAATTTTGAACCTAATCTAATCATGATACAAGATCTTAGCTCAAACAAGAATCCTGACGATTATAATAGTGAAGATAAAAGGGGAAAAAACAATGGATGATTTGTTGGAACTGTTGTAAAAATAAAATGGGGTGTAGTTTGGCAATGTTTCTTGAATGAAAATAACAGGACTGACTTCGGATATTTCTCAATCCTCGACCGGGAATCAAAAATTACCCCTAGGTCCCTGGGAACCAGAGTTTCAATGTAAGAGCTGATGTAAAATTTCCATGGTCTAATTTGGGGAAAAGACAAGAACATCCGTTTTGATTGTAATTAAATGCACACTGTTCTTCCTGAACACTTACATAAAATATCCAATAATCTATTCAGGGCAATTCAGGTTTTTGCCCAAAGACACTTTGGCAAGCAGATCGGAAAAACTGAGATCGAACCGCTGACCTTCTGGTTGGAGGCCAACCGCTCTACCCCTCAGCCACAGCCGTCTCTATTTTTAGTTGGCAGAATAAACTGAGCAATAGATAAAAAGGAAGAAAACGATTTAGAACAGATATCTCACACTTCACTCACTTTATCATACAATCTAATAAAAATATTATGATCAACAGTTTCTGGATGAGCATTTTAATAAAGAAGCACTAAGACATAGCTTTCATCACAATTGGACTGCAGCAAGACGCTGACACTGTGCTCTTCCTCTGATGGAAAAGATAAATATCCTGCCATTACTTCTTCATACTTTGCATCCCCTCCCCCTGTTCTCCTCTTGCCTCTCCTGGATCACGTCTCATTTTTCCAGATGGTCTTTTAACACTCAATTGATTTGCTTGGACAGCAGGAAGTCAAGCCTGTTTGGGACACTGGGACATGAATGTGTCCCCATTGGAGGCGGATCCACCCACTGGAAATGAATTGGAACTCTTTGGGATCTTCCAAGCTAACACTGCCAAACTCTCCACCAAACCAACAAAATGAGTTATGGTGTTAACCTTGATTTTATTGCCTTTTAGTATGTTTCTCCACTCACTTTTTTCTGTTTCTTATTTTCTGCCATGTCCAAACTGCATTTCCAAATGTGAGTCAATTTAATCTTTACCTGGCTTGACCAGCATTTGATTCAGTGTAAGGTATGTTTTATTGCATGTATGCGGTATTATATTACAGTCATAAAAATTTGTCAGAAATCAAATTCCCTCACACCACCACCCAACCACAGTCTGTTTCTCATTGCCGCTCTCTGTTGGAGAGCCAGCATGCGTCAGAAGCTCCCTGTGGCCTCTTCAAATAAAGACAGTTATACACATGACTTAAACCAAGTGCTATTCCAGTAATCATCTTCCTCTGATACAAATCAGGTGCACTGGTTAGACTCCTGTCCTTTGTTACGACCTCTCTCTGAGACTATCAGAGTGGGGTCCTGGATACAACATGGTTTATGGCTGCTGAATGTTTGAAATGCAACAGGGATCCCATAGGTCTTCAATTAAAGCCTTGCAGAAACTAGATGTTACAGCTGAAGTCATGTTCAGGTTGTCAAGATGAAGTCCACTGCACCTTTTTTGCTGGAAAATTTATAAAATTTAGAATTTTGGGAATCAAGACAATGAGTCATATTGGAAGTCAGAAAAGGATTCAGCTGTCGTAAAAAGCCAGGCACACACATGTAACTTGAATACATACAGTTCTGTGAAGTCATGTTCAATTGAATGTTGATTATTTACTTTGCAGGAGATTGAGGGAATCCAGTTTCATATCCCTCCTACTTTTTGCTAATATGGATGTGAAATAGGTCTCAAATTGAATTCATAATGGTCTCAAAAATTCTGGTTGAAACACGCAAAAACCCAGCCCGGTGTCATAAACTGAAAAAATCCCAACATTCAAGCATCTGTAATACACACAAGAGGATACTATTCTGTAAGAGAGGTGGCTGACCTTCTCCCAGCAGGGTTGCTACAGGACCTTCCAAATATGTGCTCTTACAATTTGACTTGAACCAGTCTTGCGTGTTCGTTGGCGTTGAGCCTAAGAAGCTTTACCAGAGACTTACATGAATAGCAGCAGGGGGTTAAGTTTGTTGGCTAGAGCACCAAGGACAAGTAATTTTTCTCTTTCCTGCCACCACAAAAACTATTGTGTGTGGTCACTATGTGAGTACTGTGTACTACAGTACAAAAACAGCGCTGTTCACCTGATATATCACCAGGTTGACTCATGACAAAGATAAAGAACTGCTGCAAAAAATGATTTCTGGTTAAATATGTGTGACTCATCCCAAACTGGTTGAAATGGTGCCAAATCAACAAATGTGTACTAATTATTTGCTTATTATAGTCTTGGATGACAAAATGTTTTTACTAGTGAAATTAAAAATAAAAAGAAACTGCTCGTTAATAGCAAGAAGTGAGCGCTTTTTCCATAGAAATCTGGGCTTAATCAGCTGATGTGGCCATCTGTAGTCATGACACCTCGTGCGGTTCGCATTCAAACCAAAGTGTTTGACCTTGTTTCTCTACATACACGCAAAATAAATGAAACCATCTTTCTTTTTTGGCACTGAACCTGCTTAATCTAACACTGTGCTGTGGTTGAATTTCTCTTTAAAACCTCTCCTAACCCTTTTACAGTTTACTCGCTTACTCAAAGGATCCAGACATCTCAGCAGCTGCTTACTATATGAGTAGCAATGATCTCTTTTGCAAACGTCTTGTTTCAGAGCACTACACAGTACTGTGATGGACAAACTGATGATTGTAAAGCAGGTCTTTCATGACATTTGTGTATGTGAGGTACCCCAGGGATCCATCCTTGGTCCCCTCATATTCTTAATCCACCTAGTCTGTATGCTCCAACCACGTTATATTGTCATCATAAGTATCAATTTCTGTGGAGAACAGTCTTTGTTAGTTTCTGGTTTTGAATCAGTTGAGAAGCATTTGTACTTTATATGGGCAATTACAATAAATTATATTATTATAGCCTGAAATCAATTACTCAGCTCCGGGACATACAAGAGAACACAAAGACATGCAGACAAGAAATATCCTGATTCTCACATGTCAGAAGCACTTCACATCTTTTGTAACAGTGCAACAAATGACGAAGGCTGGCTGCCTCTTTGTCTACACTCCATTCAATCAGCCTGTCTCTGATTATTGAGTGGTGGGCGTTCTCCATCTTTTGTCTATGGTGGTTGAAAATGCAGATCCTTGATGAGCCAGAGCATGAGGTAAACTTTTTGGAGTGTTTATAAGGGGGCTATAGGGGACTTATGCAGGATTACGCTGGATTTCCAATGGACTGGTTTGGTTAATAAATGCAGTCTTGTTGGGTCCTGCTTTGAGTGATAGAAAGGGAATGCTGGTTGGCAAGGTGTGGCCATACATTCATGCACGTATGCACAAACAAACACATGCACGTAAATGTTCTGGGAAAGTAGTCTCAGACTTCTGGACCCCCACTTGCAGTTATTGAGTGATATAACCTGCAGCCACGTTTCAGGAGCTCTCTTCATCTGATAGGCCTGTTCATAAATCCAAGAACAGATCAGTGAAAACTGCGCACACACACACCCAGAGACAAACACACACAAACACGCACACACAGGCATACACATCTGTAAAGTATCATGGACCCCCATTCAACAGGGAACAGTCTCTGGGCTCTTGAAAAACAGACAGTAATCACCATCTGAGAGAATGAAAAGCAGCAAAGCGTATAAAGAGAGGGGGAACTATAGGAATAGGGAAATACCTCCCTGATTTCTTAAACTATTGGTTGGAAACCAAAATGAACCAGGGGTTTAGTGCTTTTATGTCCCTACATGCAAGAAAACACCAAGATGTGTCAAAGTGTAGGTTTTTTTTCATTGTAGACCACAGAGGCAGGAGTGCCGTGACTTTTTAAATTAAAATAATTATTTTCCACACAATTCTGGGAAAACAAGGTAATTTATCGCTCTACTTCATGAGACATTTCTGGCTTTCCTCACTGAGAACAAGGGGGACATGCGGTGTAGTTGTTACTTAACATGGTATTATATAAACTAATGTGCAAAATGGGCTTTTATAGGTTTTATTTTGCGACAGTAGTTAAGTGTTTTGTGTTTTTCTGAAGTAAACCTGCTTACAATGTCAGGTGGCCCTGTTTTTTATCACCAATAATGTAAGCTTATTTACAGAACACTTCTGGGATGGGCATGAAACTGCAAAATAACTCTGCTTTCAAATCAGTATATTGTTATTAAAGGTAAAAGTTAATGCACATGGAAAAATAAGGTGAGAGATCAAATACAACTCTTAAATTTCTGTAAAATGCACACACAACAGTGGACAGGGACTTAAGATTACAGTAGCCATCTAGTCAGATTCTCCTATGTTAAACACAGCAGATGTCTACATATACCTGGTAACTGCTCACTTTTGTCTCATGCTAATGATGATAAAAGGGTAACAAAGCATTATATATGCTCATTGTGTATACAGTATACAGATGTAACAAAATAGAAAAGATGGCATGGTGACTATCTAACAACTGAACACTGAAAATGTTATAACCATTAGGAGTTAAAACCATTGTGTTTGTGAGTGAGAGCTTGCGTGCATACGTGTGTTTAGACGTTGCGGTCCACTGAATACACATAACTCAAAAAACACACTCGAGTTTGGCACAAAAGATTCCAGGACAGCTGTGATTGGCTGCAACGGGGCACAGTGATCCACGTTAAATCCCCAGGGAGAGAAAGAGAGAGTTAGAGAGTTAGAGAGAGAAAACGATGGAAAGAACGAGAAACCAAGATCGAGAGAGACAGAGAGAGACTTGGAGAAAGATTCTGCAAGATTTAGAGGGTTAGCTTTTTCAGCTCTTTAGCCCATGGACCCTTTGTACAATTATTAGGGAATGGACACACACACACACACACACACACACACACACACACACTTCCTCCCTGATTCCTAATTTTGCAGATAACTCTCAGCTGGTCTGGGCTAACCAGCACCACCAATTCTAAGAGTAAACACTGCTCAGATATTTCAGTCTTATCACCATCCTCTCTCTTACTTTCAAACCCCCTACACAGCACACACAGCACACACACACAGCACACACACACCATCCAACCATCAGCACACCCTCCCTCTGATATCTCCTTTTTTACAGTGAGCCTTGAAGTGTTTTACCTTAAGGGATTGGTCCTTGTGTGATTTATGAGGCCTTGGGTTGTGGCATGGTAACATTACCCGTACCACATTTTTTTCTCTCCACTCACCAAGTGTTACACATTAAAACGTGACTGGTACCGATGAGCACCGAGCTGATCCATCCATTGCTTCTGACAAAACATGCCATTAGTTTAAGGTCAAATGATAATACACTTATCCCCTTTAAAAAGATCTCAAATCTGTGCAACAGAAACAGATATATATGTCTATATGCTCCATCTGATTGTTAACCTGACTCTATTTTACTTGAACATTGAGCCCTGAACAGATTAAAAGCATTCACAAAGATACCAAGTGTCTGCTGATGTTCATGGGTTACAGACTTTATCAAGTTGTTGACTGCACAAGATTAGGCTCCTAATATTAAAGCAGCTCCATTCTATATATTTTCATATCAACAATGGATTCAAAGATTTGTATATTGTCTGAGTTACGGCCCATCGTTCACCCACAGAGAACTGTTGCCCACCGCCGAAGTTCCTCCAGCTCTACAGATCATTTAAGCATCTTTCAGCTCTTTGTTTTGGTTTAACGACCCACAACTTGACTGTTTTGGTTCACTCCTGCAGCTTTCATCAGCAGTTGGCAGCTGTTTTAAGGTAAAAGACTCTCTTTACATTACCTGCCAAGCACAAAAATGCAAGCAGATATAGTTTGCAACAAGCTTCAAGAGCCAGATGTTTGTCCCAGGTATTGGTGAATATGCGAAACACAACATAATCTTGTAAGACGGTGACAGACATGACTCAAGAGTTTGGCATTTCTCTTGTTTATTTGAAACCACAGGTAACCATATATTGAGGAACGGGGGGGAAACTCAACACTCGAGGAAACTCAACGCCCACCTACACCCCCGACATGCACCCATTGGACGGTACAAGCTGTAAATCACACGGTATCCATGCCCCGATGAGTGCTTTATCTATTGTACTCTAAATGCGACCATCATTTACAAAATGAACCTCATGCTACATTCAAGAAGAATTCAAACTAGCATTTCAGACCATGAAATCCACAAGAAGTTGGTCATTTGAGTAAATACGGTTTCAGGCACTTCGGCATGGGCTTCACTTTGCAGACCTCAAGTCTACGTCCATTTTTATATACAGTTTGTGGGAGGGAGCTCAGAGTAGACAGGGGCCAGTTGAAGTGTTTCACACATCTTATCAGGATGCCTTGTGGACTCCTTCCATCAGCATGCCCAGCTGGAGAGGGACTACATATCCCATCTGGCCCGGGAGGAGCTGGAAAGTGCGGAGAGGGATGTCTGAACACCCTGCGCAGCCAGCTGCCTCCACATCCGGATCTCGGATAAGCAGAAAAAATAATGGAAGAAGAAAGATGTATAAAACATTTTTCATCACTTTCCAAGGCACCATTTACAGTGTGCTGTAGACTGTATATATTAAATATTTTTGGGTCACAAGGTCATGAAAAAATCTATTTAACTTATTTTTATTCTTGTCCAGCATGACACTGTTTATTTTTTCTTTTAGCTAGTAGGATTCCTTCAATGACCTTTTGACCTCTGAACTTCAGAAACAAAAGCTGCATAACTTTATAATATTTACAATCTCACATTTAGCTGTAGTGTAGTATAAACCATGTACTAATTATGATCAACAATTATATCTAAAGATTCCATGAGCATTTCTGAATAATTAGCATTTAGATCTCAGATAAAAAACATCTGACATGTATAGATAAATAATCCTGTGTTTGAGCTTTGTTCGGCCGTTAAATCAATTGTTTATGCAATGTAGTTTGAACTTTTCGTCTATCAACACTTTGACTCTTGCTTCTTGCCAAGTTTCCACCAAGAGAGTTGCATCACCTGCTGACCAGCTGCGTTGCATATGATCCTGGAGGAACATTCAGTGCAGACAAGGATTCAGTCAGTTCAAGTCTTTAAATAGCTGATAGTACGTAATCTCCCATTGAACTAATTATTAAAGGGATGCCAAATCCCAGTATGGATTGTTTTGAAAAGTTTGATTGGCACGATAATGAATTATCTATAAATGTGACATCTTACAATTCAGAACTAGTTAGAAAGTGATAAGACACTGAATGTTAGACTCATTGAAACTCAAGATACAGATATTTACTTACTTGCCAAGACATAAGAGATAAGAAGATTGATTGATTCTTGTCTTTATGATAAATATAATGCTGGAGATGATTTGCTTAGCTTAGCCTAGATAAAGGGGAAGTGGAAGGAAACACTTAGTCTCCAACCTTTGAGCAAATACAACTTGTTATAAACTTGAGAGGCTGACAATGGTCTTTCTATGTGTATTTCCAAGAGATAAAATCTTTTAAAATGTTTTAAATCTCAGAGACAGTTTCCCAATGCTTCTAGTCTTCACCATCACCATGTGTTTAAAGATGGACGACATGACGGCTCCCAAAAAGTGAAGCCAAAGCGTCTTGATTGCCCCCTGGTGGCTGGTTGTAGTATAGGTCTAATACCCCATCTCCTCCACATTGGTGAACAGGATAGGACCAAACAATAAAGTCAAATCAAACATTAAATACATTTTTCTCAAAGATGTTTGTCATTTTAGGAAGTTCTTGATGTTTTCACCTATGTTTGTTCAAGTGTTCATATTATCTGTTAAGTTTGAGTTTAAGTAGTTAATTGAGGCTATAAGAAAACGTGAGACGCTATTTTGTATAGAGTATATATATATATATATATATATATATATATATATATATATAGTGTATGGACATGACTGGCATCAATACTCCAATTTGATAACAATTTAATTCAATTTAAAACTTGGTTCACATATAAATGTAATCATGGTTGCTCAAATGTGTTGAACAGATATTTGATGCCCATATCCCAATGAACTACTGTGTCATCCTGCTATCTGAAAGCAGTTTTTGGTATCTGTAGGAGGGGCCCGAACCCTCCCCCTTCCAATATGCAGCTCTATCTCACCCACATAATTAGGGTCAGATCTTATCATCATCCCCTCCCTACCTTCTCCTCCTCCCTCACAATCACTCCGGCTCTCTTTCATCTCCCCTAAAAGAATGCTTGTTTATCTTTGGCCCTCTCCAGATAGGGCAGGAACAAAGGTGGTTATGTTTGTGATAGAGAGCACACATGCATGGATGGAGTTAAAAAACACAGACACAGACACACACACACACACACACACACACACACACATCCACCATGTTTCCATGGACCTATATTGACAGGTTTAAATTTCAGGAATCATTCCATCATCTCCCCGTGAAAAAAAGAGAAATATTTAGTTATCAAAAGGATCTTTTTAAGGCCCAGTGGGCGAGTTAGTGAGTAATATAGAGAGAGAGACACGTAACTATCAGTGATGTGTGTGTAGACCCTCACAACGCTAAAGGCAAACGGCACCCTAGAGATCGAACTACCCATCTACAGCAAGTCTCCATACTAGTATCTTGAAAAGACAAAAAGCCTCTATATGAGATAATGAACATTTGAAGGAACACTAACCAGTTCCAAAATCCATTTGCTAACAGAGAATATATTGTTTGGGAGGAATTTCACATTACTGTAGCTGCAGTGCTGTGTGTGCAGGCGGCAAGCCAACGAAACCAGCTCCAACCTTTAACACGGGCAAAGACCAATCAAATTCCTCCACCCTTCCTGAGTGTATGTGTATGCAAGTGTGTAATCTGGATATCAGGTATAGGCTCTTGTGGAGAGGAGGTGGGCTGGATGTTTGGATGGAGGTAGTGCTGATGGAGGAGTGACTGAAGGAGGGGATGGGTGGGGGATTCAGGAGTGGGGGTGCAGAAGAGAAATAAGAAACAGCTGGCTGAGCTTTTGGCTTCTTGTCAAATTGGGAGGAGAGATGGCGTCACCAAACGAACAGTTTTATGGACTGGACGGTTGCAGTGGGGCTGCAATGCACATATTAAAATCCAAAAGTCTTACACTTATTGTATATCCCTGCATTTATTGGTTCTATTAGTTCTTTAAACAGCTGCTCCTCTCCTAATAACATAATAACTACTGGCTGCCCTTTACTTCACAGGGACCTTACAGGGATCATTACAGTTTCAACTCACATGATGTTCTGTTTCTCTACTGAGCTGCTGTACCTTTTCTTTTGAAAATCCTTGTGTCCAAGGTTTAAGGCCTCCACATAACTACTTAACACCCTCTCTGGGTTGGTCTGCCAGAAGTCCCATGTAGTTGGACCCCTGGATGAGGCCCACCAGTGAGCAACAGGTTATATAAGTGAGTCATAGCCATGTAGGTGTCCTGAAAATAATAGTAGTAGCACACAGAAGATACTGATGAAGATGTCAGTTTAAAAAGATGAGGTTTGAGATTTGGTGATAAGGGCAGACGCTGGTATCGATGTGCTGTAAACACAAACACATCTTCTCCACAGCAGTATATATGCGTTACGTCCCGCCTCCTGCATCCTCTACCCAGGTGCTACCCCTCACCTGAACGCTACAGAGATTTGGGGGTTTTTGTGAATGCAGCTGGGAGGAGAATCTCTTGCTGCGTTGTTCATGTGTGAAAGACAAACTCTGGAGAAAGTCCGGACTCATTTGTGCAGATTTTTGCGGAGTTCATCTCTAAAAATGGCTTAATAGGTTAGGGACATTTGGCTATGGTCAATAGTGGGCAAGTTATATGATAAACCCAATCAACTACTACTTAATACTCATTGAAAAAGTAATTACAGTGCAATTACTTAGCAAAGCAGCAAAAGCAGTTATTATCATTACATGTTACATTACTTTTGTTGCTCAGCCCAGCTCCAGTAGTCCTGTGGAACAATGCCACAGTCTCCACACCTACACTTCACATTTTCTGTGAAAATGTAGCATATTGTCTTCACCCGTCTGTCGTCTGTGCAGCCGCTTTTGCAAACGAGGTACATTTTATTTTCAGACGACTTAGTCATTATGGTTATTACTACGTTATTACTAAGTATTATTTGATGAAGTAGTAAAACTACTAAATCTGCATTAGGAGGAGGTTGACACGTCCTCAAATTGATCTTTATCATTAATAACATGACAAAGGTGTGGTACAATTACACAATCCAAAATGGGAAAGTGGCCTTTTGAACCTGTATGTATCTGATTGTTTCAATCTGAGTATTTGCAGGATTTAGAAACCGAAAACAAGGCAATTTGGTATGACAAGCAGCTAGTTTAGGGTTTAGAGATTAGTTACACCGTCAACAGCTAGCTTAACTTTAGCCCCAGTGCCTGCACAGTGAAACCGTGCGAATCTCACACCCTGTTGATTCCTGGCCAGTAGTTCTCTCGCAACGCCAACATCAGTCAGCGTATCCCGAGTCTCAGCCCCTTGCTGCGGGTGTGAACATGCATGTGTGATTTTGCAACATCAAATTTGATATCCCCTCTTTGAGGCTATTTAATGTGATTCATTTTAGAAGGTTGAAATCTCTGAACACTAATTTCATGTGGAAAAAGTCGTAAATCACACAGCTGTGTGGCTGTGAATTAAAGCTCCATGTTTTTCACACTCCATGAATCATCTTGTGTGTCCTTTAGGGATCATGAATCCCAAATAGAGGCAGTCACTGAAGGACGGAGAAAAGAAATAGTTATGCTGCGATGTTCTTGGATTCAGAGCAGGGACAGAGAATTGAGGGGCGACCCCTCACCTCTCACAAATCATAGAGGAGTGTGAGTTTGGTCTATTAGTGGTCAGTTTGTGGTCATAACTCAGGGTTCAGACTGAACAACCCCTCTGCACCCACCCCTTGTTTATACTCATCAAGACCCCTTCAACCTCTCCACCTCCTCCGGATTCTGCCCCAGACTCAACCCTATAATTTAGGTGAAAGATTCAACGGCTGTTATTTTTATTGAAATCCCAATAACGTCGCTGAGATTACAGTTAAGTGTAGGCGACTGCAGCTCGCGGCTCTTTTGCGGGAGCCATTCTGGGGCCAGTGGGATGTTGAGACTGGTGCCAGGGTGGGAAATAGGGAGGTCATTGGCTGTTTTTTACACAGCGCAGGGGAAAACACAGGGCAGCAATCATCACATTTATAGATGGATTGCCGCTCTCTCTGGGTCCCGGACAGACGCAGCCGGTTTTAAAGGGAGCCAGCAGGCAACTGGCCACTAATAAAGGGATTTCATCCAAGGGGAATTGTAAAGGCATGACATACAAAGGTGTGTGTGTTCATATTAGACACGGAATGCATGTGTGTGTGTGTGTGTGTGTGTGTGTGTGTGTGTGAGAGCACATGTGCAAGAATGTGTGTATTGATAATTGGTTTTGTATGCTAATGAGACTATGTGTGTGTGTCTTCATGAATAAAAGCTTTTCAGTGCAGCATGACGACACTTATGACTCAAACCTTCACCATCCAGGGCTTCATGTCCTCCATTATGAATTTTCACTGAATCACGTTGACTAATTTGTTCCGCAACACTTGTGTTTTTGTTGCCGTTGCTAAGCGACTGTCTATGATTAGCGATTATGAATGGGGGCCTATTTGGCTCTTTTCAAGGCCGACTCAGTGACGTCAAACACAAGCCTGTTATTCATCCTTCCTCTCAAACAGTCGTGTATCAGACTTATGATCCAACGTGTGTGTCTGTGTGATTGTTTCAAGACCTGAAGCTCTTGATTGTTTCAAGAGTAATTTAAATGGCCTGTAATACTGTCTTTATGGCTGTTCAGAGTTTGATGCCTTGCAGCTGAATAGTTGGCTACAAGTGGTGGACAACACAAAAGCAACACCTGCAGTATACAATAGAAATCAGATCTGAAAGAAGATACCATGTAAAACTTGTGCAGTTTGTCCATTGTTTTGTCTTTCCACAATCAAAAACACAATTGTATAGAATGCATATGTTAATGCTACATTAACATGTCAGTCTTATAGATTAATGACAAGCAGTTAGGACCAAGCGTTGAACTATTTTGCAAGGCCAAAGGGCAAATCCATAACAGGCTACATATTAATTTGGGTGGTTACAGGTTATATTAAAACGCCCTGTTCACAAGTCAAAGTTTAAGCTAACATGTCCCGCTCCTGCTCTTTATTGGATTTAGGGAAATGTACATTTACAGCTACACATCAACCAGTAATGTTAGCCAAGAAGACAGTTAGTAACAGTAAGCTCTCCAAACCACAATTTTTAGTCCTCATCATGAGCCTAAACTGTCCTAAGTCTGTTTAAACAAGACTGAAAGCTAAGCAGCCAAACAATGTAATGTCAAAATAACAATCTCAAGTATTTTCTTTAGCACACTTACAGTGGGATTAGTGAACTCATTACTGCAATACAGCAATTCTGCTTATATGTTTCTACTTTGACCAATCCCGTTTGAGCATGTTGCCTGCAGGTAAACGATCCGTGTGGAGGGAAAAGAGGTGGAACATATTGACTGAAACGCATTGGCTCTCTGCTTTTGAAGGTATCTGCATGTTGAGTTGTTGTTGTCTTGACCATAAACGCCTACAAACAGTACTGCTGTTTGTGTTTTGTCTGGAGAAACATTCACATCAAGTCATCTTCGCATCTCATGTAAGACAATAGCTGTAGAGCTCCCAGGTTGCTTGCTTACAGTTTTTCAGTTAAGGTACAATAAGCAAATCACCTCCACGCTTATCTCTCGGCAGGACAGTGAAAAGTCACACTTTTCCTTAAATGATTACAAAAAGATTGTATCGGTGAAATATTTAAGGGATTTTAAATCTCACTGAGACAGAAAAATAATATAATCTATTCTAGCTATTTTCATAGGTGTAATGTGTTTCTTACATATGAACATTTGTTTTGACATTTACGATAACGATAACAACTTAAGTGTGGGAAATATAAACTCAACAACAGACCAGACAATGTGCAACAGTGCCTCGTATGTCTACTACACCCTCACTGGTCTGTTCAGTGTAACTTCTCTACTTGAGTTTTATGCAGTGAAGTGAAGTCTGGCCCGCTCTGTGTATTTTACCCCTCTGGTCTGTAAGGCTGAACCTCTGGGGTTACACTGCACTTTCTCACGTTGCCCGTCACACAAACATACATACCACACAGTGACACACACTGAAGCAGCGGTTGCCCAGGGCTCCCCAGGGAGCAGCTTTGGTTACAGCCTTGCATGAATCGTAGCAGTGACACTGCAGACACTTGACTCCACCACTGAGGGGTTGCAAAATGGCCTCCTCCGCCTGCCCGCCAAATGTCTCGGCCCCAGACATGACACCGTTTTCAAACTGGTAGCAGGATTTGGCTTTCCTCACACTGTTAATGGCATTATTGTGTGTGAAGGTCTGTGTCTGTGAGGCCGGCCGTGAGTTCCCAGGACCACCAGACCACTTCACACACCACAGCTGTCTTTAACCTCCTGGATGATCCTCTGACTAATCCCCCTGTAATGATACTCTTATCAGCGGAGAGACACCAACACTGTTATCCCTCTTAACACCCCAACACCCCCGAGCCCTAAACCCCTGACCTTGGGCTGTGAACAATTCAGGCTGAACTCGCTGCCTCACTTACATAACTTGGTAAAGAACCATTAATAATACACATATTTTCACTGACATTTACTTTTATGGAAGAAGATGCTTGTTCCAGACACACAGGAGTGTTGAGTGAGATTTATGCAAAGTTAAAAAATGGCACAATAACCGATTGGAGTTTCCATCAGGCGGGTGGAGGCTTCCTGAATGACAATAACCACATCCACCCGAAGAAAACTGGACAGAGTCATTCAAGAGGGAATGTTGCTTTTGTTCTTTGTTGCCAGTGAATTCAGCTGCAGCTCATTTCTTGTTTTCATGTGAAGATGAAAGATGTGGATTTGCTGATAATTCAACACAGCAACAACATCTTAATAGATTGTATGAATCTACTTTTAATTATAATATCATGCAGCCAAAATGAAGATTTGACATTTCCTTTTCCACATTGAAATAGCTAAATAACACATTTTAATTTAGATTCATTTGATACGTTAATTACGTTAAGTGAAATGTCATTGACAGCTGAGACTGACTCATGATTGGTCGAACGCCCCCATTGAAGGGACCTCACTACCGCGGATTAACATGTTCATTAAATAATTTCAATGTCTCAGTGCAGTTTACCTTTAAAGTTAATCTGATAAAAGCTGTAATTTTATGGAAAATATGTTTATATCCTATTCTACATTTCGTTTTTTGTTCATATTAAACAGAAACATCATTTTTAATTAGATAGCTATAGAGGAAATTGGAGGCTGGTTGTTCCCCCCGTCTCCTGTTTTTGTCCTAAGCAGTCTGTGTCTGTTGCTTCATATTTTCTTAACAGAAATGACAGCGTCAAAATCTCTGCAAGACACAAAACATTACTTCCCAAAATGTCAAACTATAGAAGCTCAACACCATCAAAGATTTTCACTGTATTTGCAGTGAAAGATTCTATGACAAACTCATTTATGAATTCCATCATCTGTCAGGATCCTCCTTAATTCATAGTCTAGTATTACTTTACATTCCTCCTCGGGCTGTCACTGAGAAAGAAGGGCAGCTGTCTTACTTTTTTCCAGACATTTAAAAATAATACTTGTCCTGTCTGTAACCGCTGCTCTTCTCTTTCTGTGCCCCTTCTCTGGCCCGGTGTTGTATAGCCGTGTGACCTCTGCCCCCCAAACGGCGTGGAGTCCTGTTGACGTAGTTAGCGGATAGGAGCTGGGCTGCAGCCCGTGGCAGCTTCTCAGCGATTGCCAATAAGGCAGCGCTGTGATTTACTCGGGGCCACTGCTGCCAAAAATAAGCAGAATAGAGTTAAACTTGTCCTTGGCAAAGAAAGACGTCTGATTCCTGATTGTGCCTTGGCCAAGAACATCTCTCCCCTGCCTCTAGTGTACACAAACACAGAGACACACACACACATGGACACACACCAGCTCTGTCGACCCTGATTCGGTGTGTACGTGTCGTGCGAGTGTGTGCTTGTGTTCACTCAGACCCGGCATGTGTTGTGGCTCATCAAGCCAGAACATGGAAACTGTGAGTGGCTGCAGATGTCGAGAAGAGGAGAAGATGAGGCTTTTTCTTGGTTTTAACATGCTTCCTCACACTCCACCAAGACGCCTCGGCAGACCTTCGTCTTATCCCACAATCACCGGGGCTTAGAGGAGGATCTCATAGTCCACATAGTTCTCACTGCCCATCACCTCCCAGCCCCATATAGTGATCCCTTGAGGATTAGGGCCCCAAACCGTGTCTGAATTTACTGCTGCACCTACTGAAAATGCAGTCGAACAGGAACCACGAGAGTATTCCTACGCTCACTTTGCCGGATGAAGAGAGGAACCACGATGACAGTTGGGGAACAGAGAATTCTTTAAATATGAGTGGGTGACCAGAGCAGACAGTGCCATCCATTGATAATGCAATTAACAGCCACTCATGCTTTCGGCCATCATGATTAATCCTGAAATGTCACAGTGGCCACTCAGGAATCCACCCGCAATATCCCCGTGGTAATCGCGTCGGCATTCCGGATGGGCCGTCGGCTGGACCGCCTCACCGCACAGAGGGTTATTCACCAGATGAGACGTGTGGGAGAAAAGGCTTGACCGTGGAAACTATACATTAAGCCCGTTGTGTCAGTGATCTCTCACCATTGTCGTCACACTAGCAAGGATTCTCACACTCCTGCCACACACACCTGTCTCTGTGTGTTAACAGTCCAGTCAGGCCAGTGGGGAATTACATGGTGGCGCTCGGATGGTGCTTTTCAGGGGGGTTGTAAGGTCACCCTGTGTGCAGAAATGTGTGTGAGTGTGTGTGTGTGTGTGCCTTTTTATCGACTCAACAGTTGTTGTGTCTGCAGTGTGTGAAATGAATGATGAATAAATCATCAGACTCGCTCTTGGGGGTTTTATTTCACTCAGCTGCAGGTCCAGATTTACTTTGGATGCACCGCCTGCAAAGGTTTCTGGGCCAGATATCTGCAAAAATATTCAGCGATACAAGCAGTCATGGGAAGGCCTTCGCTGCGTCTCCAGTTTCGTGTCATTTCCTGTAAGTGTTCGCCATGAGAAGCTTGTTTAAGATATTAGATTTTACCCAGGTGGAGACACATTGTGAAATTCCCAAACGGTTAACATCCATAAAATGTAAGCAGTCTTGCGAAAGTCGACAATGGATTGTTATCCTGCTCATAAAACCATTAAACATACTGTGAGTCAGATATTGCCAAATCCTCGGACATGCTTTTCTGACATTCAAGAGTTCAATTCAACTGATGCATCCAACATTTTTATTTGGATGGATTCAAGTGGTAATGGAGTGCAGTGTTATTGCTTCATTGGCTTTTTAAACCTGAAACCGGTAACCAAATATAATTATCTGAAATCTGATTGTAGCTAACATTTTCTGCAAAATGAGAACGGATCATTTCGGGTAATCGGAGGAACTGAATTTTTGTTGATTTTATTGATTTTACTGATTTTAGACTTTTAAAACTTACTGGGAGAGTTATGGTGTTATTTATGAGTGCTGCATTTATGGCAGTAACATACACGTCAGACATGTCCACCCTGAAATACATAAATCTGAAAACATCTTTTTTCTAGATCTGAACTGTAGAAAATTGTTTTTTTAAAACTTGGCTTTATGTCAGTTGATAGTAATTTTCCAGTCATGGGTGATATACTCCTCCTTGTTAGTAATCTATCAAAGAAAACAATCATCTGCTGCCTTAGTCGTCCTGTCCTTTTTATTTAATCAAAGACAACCACACAATACATGTGCAGTATTTGACATGTATGACACAGCTTTGACTTCAGGCAATGTTATTATGCCCCAAACTGACAAAAATATAATAAATAAAATAGAGTTTAAAGGGGCACAAATTGATTGGCTGATTAAGTAACATCACATTAATGTCTGTCTTGAGTTTTTTGCTATTTGCCAATTAGGTTATTTAAGTTACTGGTCATGAGACTGTAGCAGCAAAACAGTTTTCAATTAACTTTCAAGATTATTTTATTTGTTATGAATTAAAACGTTTATGTATTAACTCTGTAATGCTCTTTTCTCTGTCAAAAGTTGTAAACTTTTATACATTTATATTTACATTTAAGACAGTGAATGGGAGTTGGGAATAAATAGCTAACCCATCTCAAAAAGTGTAAATGCATTCAAGAGGCTCTAAAACAGATCGATAAGGGGCAATTAGGTCTCCATGCGGAATCTAGTGATGCCACATTTTGATCCATTGGATTGGTGCGGATACTGACCTCCTTAAAGGGGTGATACATTTTTCAAACAGAAAAAAAAAACGTGCTGCTCCTGTGATGTCATCCAAGTGTTTTTGTAGGTAGTATTTGCAGATGCCCTGAGTCAAGGTATAATTATTCATATCTGGGGGGGAAAAATCCTTGTTGCTGCTCAGGTTCCTGGAGAACTTCCAGTACGAAGAGCATTTTCCACATAATCTTACCATTTATCCACTGTTTGTGAATGACATGTTTCTCCCTCCTCCTCTGAAGGAAGTCTGACACTTTATCAGTGTAAGGGCTTAGACTTTTTCAGGGTTTGAATGTTTGAGGCACTGGAATTACCTTGTACAACAAAGTGTCATGGCATAGGCAGTGAAACTCATTTAATTTTAGTTGTAGTATATTTAATTACCACTAAGTCTTATGGCGGTAATAGCTACTAGGCCATCCCAGAGCTTTGGTTGGCTTTCAGAAAAGGATGCAGGCCGCACCTGGCGAGCTTGACTGATGATCCACTGGTGCTCCACGTTTCCCCTCAGTGTCACCCTCTCGACTGTGAGTCAACCCACTGTTCCTCTTTTCCCTGCAGTGAGCTTTAACATGTTTCTGTTTGTTTATGTGAACAAATCAATACCGATAGAAACCAAACCAAAATCAAAGTGTAAATTAGGGTTATCATTCATAATGGTCTGTTACTCCATGAAAAATTGCTCTTGGCTTTAATCTGCACATTTGCACAATCTGCTCACCACTCTCAGGAATCTATACCTTAACTCTCCCCTCCCTCTGACAGCGCTCTTTACGATCTGTTACACACAGTTATGACTTCACTTATGTTGAGATAAACTGGTGTAATGTTCCTTCATTTCTTTTCAACGTGCAGGGATTAGGAGAGTGATTCTAGTCATCATGATGTTGTAATGTGGATAATGATGATGACGAACATGTGATGACAGAGATGATTTGTCTTACAAGGCTCATTTTCAGCACCTCACATTACGTATTTATGTAACGTCGGTGTTGCCAAACCAGTTCCCCACTTGGACAAATAAAGCCGAACACTGAACTTAAAACTCTCCTCTCATTATTCTTTCACCCGCTCTTTCTTTTCCTCACCCCCATCTCCCTCTTCTGTTCGTCCCATCTCACCCTCCTCCCTTCTCACTGAGAACCCAGAGGCCTTATGCAACCCAATCAGGACACTATTTAGGGAAATCAAGTTAAATAAACTGATGTGAACTCAATTCAAATAGGGACTCTTATATAAGACGGAGGTTGCTTCATAGATGAATAGCTCTTGGAATGGACGTGGATTCCCAAGGCCTGTATTTATTTTCATTACCATCAGAATGGCTTCGCCTGTGAGCTCTGTGCCAAATGAGGACAGACAGGAAAAGATATTCATCCCAGCTCATTTCATGTTAAAGCTTCAATCCTATGGTTTAAACGTGCATCTGGGTGATTCTTTTCAATATACAGTACTCAATCAATCAGCAGTTCCCCATGTTAATTAGCTGAGGGCTATGGAAAGCTTGTAGGTGCATGTGCTGCTTTTACGTGACTCGGATCATCTGTGTGGTACAGGATCCCATTCTTTGTGTTTTTCTTGGTCCGTCCCAGCACGTTGGGCTCACACCTGTGAAACACCCACTTAAACTGCCTCCGTCTCTCATCATGTTGCCTCTGGATGCAGTTCAGAGTTGCACTATCGCGGAGACAATAACGATAAACCTCTTAGAAATGAAAGTTTTAAGCGTGAGGAGTCCTGCATGCATGATTGTGATATGGGCTTTTACACGAGGCTCTGATTCAGGATTCTGTCAACACATACAACACGCTTGACACAGGACGACTTCAATGTGCCAACAGCTCAGTGCGGAGAGAATTCGATTTTGTTTTTAAGACGAGATGAGACGTTAATGATCCTGTGGGGAAATTCGTTGGTTGCAGATGTAACATGATGTGCGTGATAGAAGGGAGAATGGAAGATACAGTGTATCTAATCAAAATACGATTCAGTACATGACAGGGGTGTGTCAAAATGTCAGTTAATCACAACTGTGTAGATTTGGTTTCAAAATCAACAAAGACCTAATTTGTAGTTGACATTTCAGGTGTCTTGTGTCTGGATAAAAGCCAGAGATATCAGACAGCTGTTAAACCTTTACAGGCAGATGCAGTGTTTCTTTTGGCCCACACACAAATCTGATTTGGACTCTGTCTTGGACTACATGCAAATCAGGCTCAACCTTAGTAGTTTAACTGCAACAGGAAGAATTTAACAGCTACCACACAGTTGTGCAGTACACAGAGAAAACGTTTTTTGTGAATAACCACAATTGAACTCAATTTTATTTCTAAAGTGCCAAATCACAACATACATTATCCCAAGACACTTTCCATAGCACTTTTGAGACCTTACAATACAATAGAGAAACTCAACATTTCCCACAATGATAGAGGGTCTATCTCTCTCAGCTAAAGCATTCAGCGGTTGAGTTGATCAGTAAAATATTTGCTATCACAATGACAGACTTGTAAAAGTCTATTTCCACAGACTGATAGTCCAGTCTACAGTCCAGACTGGACAAACTAAACCCCTTCTGAGTTTTTATAACAACTGAAGGCTACCACAGGTTCTCTTTCATGTTTGGAAGGGGAGGGTGAGGAGAGGGGTATTCAGCTGCAACATGCAACTTCAACTTCAGATGTCACGTTCCCAGTGGAAAGCAGGTTCACGGACAAATGGAAATTAGAATGGCTCCCGGTTAAGCACATATCTCCACCAAGGCCCAACAGTCTCTTTAAATTCAATTAAGCTGCACCACATCGCACACACTCGTAGATATCAGTCCTCTTCATTTACCTTATTTTTTCATCAAGGCACAGAAATTATTCCTTGGTGAAAATGTAGCAAAACTCCCTATTTTGCAATGTCATAAAAAGTAAAAAAACATTTCCTGCATGAATCCACACCAAAATGTAATGGATTCTTCCCGGACCCATACCATCCTTCCACTAAGTTTCGTGGTAATCTGTCCTGTAGTTTCTGTTGAATCTTGCTGAGAAATAAACCAAACAACAAACAGACTCAGGTGAAAACATGACCTGCTTGGCAGAGGTATAAAAACATGGATGATATGAACATGTGTAAAGAATGTATAGTTTCAGGAAAATGTACAATTTAAAGAAACGAGAGGACATGCAAATGTGGGACACACACTGTATTCACGGCTCTCTCGATGCATCTTTGTCAGATTTAGAAAGTGGTATCACTTCCAACCCACTAAGCATTTGGCCTGCTCCCCTCACTGTGTCAGGATCAACACTGTTACAGGCTGTGCCATGACTGGCTGGAAGAGAATGGAAAAGGAGATTAACGTTTCCCAAACTCCGACTAAACTCTGCCCTGCTTTCCGTCTGACTTGCCGATGAACGCCAAAGAAGAGAAAAAGAGGGAGATGAAAGAAGCAGACAGTGAGGCTGCTGATGATGAGGAGGCGGCGGCCTTTTAGCGATTTGTCACTTAACAGAGAAGCGGCTTCACACATATCTCAGCTTACACCCCATTTCAGCCTCTGTTCGAGTCGTTCGGTAATCCTCTGTAAAAATAAAACCTCTTTCCCAAAACAAACATGGCTGAATGATCCTCGTCCACCTCAGCATGAGGCGCAGGTGCGGCTCTTTAATCCCAGCTGGCTGGTATAACTGTTATCTTTGTATATAAATATCAAAATGTTTTTTATCTATAAAGCAGGAATAGCTGTCTGAGAGCATTTAGCAGTAAGGCAGTGTTTATCTGTTATGTAAGCATGACAACGCCACAGATGGCCCTCGCCATAGATAGGACAAAAACATCCATCATCCCTTCCTCTCACTTCTTCCGTCCCTCTGTCTGTGCCCAGGCTGTTTCCTGTAGCTGAGCTCAGCACTGATATCAGCCAGGCCCGTCCCGCCGCCCATGAGACCTTTGCCCCTAATATAGCGGGTGAGGAAGTGTCAGTGGGAACCGGCTGGGTCAGGTCAGGTGACTCAGGTCTCCGTCCTGGGATTCTGGTTCCTGGCTGCTCTGCAGGCCCACTGTCCCCCCCTGTATGGCACACTCCACATGTGTTTCCTGTTGTTTTTCAGACTTAGCAGCACCATGCCGGCTCACCGCATAAGAGCTGGGGCCTTTTCCTGAGGCTTTGTTTGGCCTGGCCTCTGGGAATGGCTTAAATTTAGATGTGTGTGACAGAGGACCCCCACCAATCCCCACCCCCACGATGACAGTTTGTACCACAGTCAATACAGTAGAGCCTCATAAAGACAAGGCCTCTTTTTTCTTTTCATTTTTTACCTCCCCTGTCTGTACAAATTCATTACCTGAGAGCAGGAGATCAGGTCCCTCCACAACCTGAGGGAGGAGGGGGACGGTAAGAGAAGTGTGTTGTATGTGTGTGTTGGAAGGTCACTCAGTCAGTCTGTGATACAAAACAAGAGGAGAAACTTTCAACAGCAGGAATCAAGTCCGACACTGTTGCTGCGGAAATGCTTCAATATCAACTTTCTGATATCCTGAACTTAATATGATCTGTTAGTAAAAATGCTCATTTTAAAAAGAACAGGGACATTTTATTTTGAATCCAGATGATTCTGAACAGCAGCCGGCAGTATAACACATGGCTACAGCTTGTGGCAGTTGTTAAAAAATGCTCCGGTCTCCCCACCAGCTAAAGTTCATTCATAAATACAGCTCACCTCTTTCTGAGCCTTTGAGCAGATGTGATCGAAAGTGTTCCAAGACGACCTCTGATGGACGACCCTGAAGTTTGAAGTCGGTTGTTTAATCATTTGTGAATGAAAATAATCAATCGGCGAGGCCTGTAACTTCTACCTCCTGATACAAAGTGTGAATAAAGCTCTGACTGTGACTGAAGTTTGCAGCGTGTCCCCTCTTCAGGAGACGACGAGTGGGACACCACCGCAGCTCTGGAACACTAACCAGTGGAAATTGCACTTCTATTTTATACTTAATTATCTCCAGTGGAGTGTGAGGCCAGGGCCGTTTGTACCGCCACCGATTTTTCCGTAAAGGAGGGCGGGGGGGTTTAGTGGTGGTGGGGTGGAGTTGTAGAGTCTTTATTAGAAGCAGCCCGTGCTGCTCGAGAGCACGACTCATCTGCTCTCTCTCAGGCTCCTCGCTCCTCTGCTGGGACTCGTCCCGACGCCGAGATGTTTTGCTCGTGGCCTTTTTAATTGAGAAGACACCAAACCCCCAAGCCCCCCCACCCCCCCTCCCCTTCCCCGACACCACCACCATCATCACTCCAGCAGAACACAGCTCTCTCACATGTCTACAATCTCAGGAGGCCCCTCGGTGTTGCCCCCCGAATGTTTTCCATCAAGGAACCGGCATGCTAATTTACAGTGTGGTGAGAAAAAACTGGCAGCTCAGCAATTCACTCTCATCCCCTCCTCCTCCTCCCGCCAACCGCCATCACCACCCCTCCCTCTCCTGGTGCGCACTTTCTCCTCCTCTTTCCTGACACAGCAGCACTGTGCCCATGTGTGACATCACAGCACTCATCTCCAGAAAATGTCCAAACATTGCCAGGAGTGAATACAGCAGGGACAGGAGAATGGCTTCCATATGGGGTGCTCACACACACACACACACACACACACACACACACACACACACACACTCCTCTTTTACCTTTCCCTCCCTTTCCGCGGGGACGGAGGTTGACGGGTAAGATGGGAAGACAAGAAGAAGGAACAGAAGAATTGGCACTTTATCTATGTGACTGAAATTTGAAATGCAGCTTTTCATCTTAAGCTGGCGCGGGCCGTTTGCGAGCAGCCAAGCCTGCTCTCCCAAATCTATCATTTTATCATCTCTGTGTGGACAGGAAACGCTGCTCATCAGGTCTCTCTCTCTCGCTCGCTCGGTGATTGAGGAAATGGTAACTGGATCTCGGTGCTGGGCTGCTCTCCTTCCAGCCGCCGCAGGTTTGGCTTGGCTGCAGGCCAGCCCACTGCCTGACACTCCATAGCATGGGAACATCCTGCCTCCCTGGCCCGACTGCAGCACCAGCTCCCTCCAAACCACCCTGCACACCGACCAGGACACACACACACATCATTTATTTACATACATGTCCAGATGAATGGAAGAAATACACATCAGTAAGGATGCATTTTTGCCATATGGGGCTGGTTTAAGATCACACGCACACACACGCACACACACACACACACACACACACACACAGAGAGAGAGGCAGGTTGTCATATTGAAGAAGTGTGCTTGTGTGGTTCACTGTACTCCAGTGGAGTGCAGAGAATAGAGGCCTGTACATAGATTAATGAATGTCTGCCCTTTGTTCTCTTTCAGCCCGGGGGGTTTATGGCCCTAGAGTTTCCCTTAAATCTCTCACAAACACACACACACGCACACGCACACATGCACACACACTCTGCTCCTTTATATTGCAAACACAAGCCCAGGACTCCTTCTCTTTCTTCAGGCTTTGATTTATAGGTCCTAACTCGCAGTGAAAGGCGGTCCACAGATGGAATAGTGTGTGTTTTGTGTGGGGGAGTGTGTTTGTGCGTGCGTATCTGTGTGTACATCTGTGCATGTTTGCACACATACGTTTGTGAGTGCACATGCGTGTGTTTGTGTGCGACGTGTGCAAGGAGATCAAGGATGAGAAGCCCTCTTCAAAGCGGCTCCAAGATGCCATGGAAGTGGAGCCTTTGTTTAGCTGCCTTGTTATTTTTCACATTAATCATAGTTAATGTCTGTCTAATCCTTCCTGCGCTGCCCTGATTGCTGGCCGGGGGGTCATCATCAGACGACAGAAAAAAAGTAACACAAAAAGAAGGAGGAGAAAAAGAAGAGGGGGCACTTGTTGCTCCTCAACTCCAGGCCCGGGAGCTATTGTTCTGCTAATTGATCGCTGCTGATTGGGTTTAAATATTTCGAGCATCAGATACCCCCATCCTGATCAAAGGAAAATGCCTTCAATTAAAACGTTGGCATGCTCAGCATATTAACACATTCTTGGCCGGCTGTCTGTAAACAATGTAAAGAAAGAAAAAGAGAAGTGGTGGAGTAGGGAGGACAGCGAGGAGCTGGTGGATGTGGTGGTGAAGCAGCAGGTGACCTGAAGGAGTTGGAGGAAAAGGCCACTCCAGCAATCAAGAGGGCTTAGCCGTATTTTCTTCCCTCAATGAACTCCTTGTCCCAGAGTGTGTGTGTGTGTGTGTGTGTGTGTGTGTGTGTGTGTGTGAGGTTGGGTGGAAATACAGACTTTTCAAAACATCAATATTGTTCCATTGGATTTCAACATGGAAATTGTGTAAGTCCCATACATGATGATTTTTCCCAGGATGTGTAGCAGAGCTGGAGCCAGTGTGCCAAAGCTGGGTCCTCGGGCCTTTTAATTCAGTGTTTAAGGGGGGGGCAGGCTGGAGTATGTGGTGCACCTGCTTGGCTGCTCTTCCTAAAGCCGTTTTCAGACATGACCTAAGGGTAAAATCCAGAGAATTGGCTGCAGTTTACCAACAGTTTGCCTTTCACACAGTGGGAGGTTCTCTGCTTAGACACTTTCACAACAGCAACAAATCCTCTGCATTATTCAGGCGAGAGGTAGGAAGTTACATATTATCTCTGCTGCGTAGATCACTTGATTTTCTTTACAACACACATCCACCTCTTATCGCCACATGCTCTCTAGACATCACCGATATTTGTTTTCTTTTAGTTTATACGTTTTTGCATCTGTCACACATTAGAAGCGTCATCAATCCGCCCCACTCGCCCGCAGTGAATCCGGCAGGGGATCCCCTGCTGTGTTCACCCATCCACTCCTCCTAACTTTCTACAGACTTAATACTAGGAGGCCAGGTGGAGAAAGTCTGCAGAATCTGCGGAGCGTCTCACTCGGACATTTAAGTTTACACATGCACGTCTTCCGGAGAAAATCAGGAGGATCTGCAGAGTTCAGTACATGTCTGAAAGCAGCTTAAGTGTGTGTTTGAAAGGGTTAGGGATTTTTTTGTATTCCCATTTTTTATTTGTACATACTGTACATACAATAAATATAAAAGTAGGCCCAAGTTAATACAAACGTTAATGACAGTACATCTGCTCTGTGCATTGCTCAATTGTTCAAATGAGGATAAAACACATTAAGTGTTTAAGCTTCGTGCGAGGTGGTTATTTCCCTTCAAGCCTCTTAAAAAAACTAGAATGGCGAGTAGAGCACTAACCCCTCCGAGGCCCAACAGTCCCGTTATGAAACCACATTCATATTCATTAGAACCATCAATATTCCTGTTGAAAAACGCCCTCACAATTTAAAAAAGGGGAGAAAAATATTCCTGGATCTGCCCCACGAGTTGCACAGAAATGTTATGCTTTCTTTCCTGACAGACACCACATCCTTCCAGCAAGTTTCTTGGAAATCCATCCAGCAGTTTTTTGCGTGATCTTGCTTACTAACAAAAAACCTCCTTGGCAGAGGTAAGTTCCTAGCTACTTTGTTTTTATTGAACAATTTCAAAATTTCAGCTTTTATTTCCAATGTAAGTATTTTTTCTTCAAGATCATTAAACTATTCTCTGGGAAAAGATTCCTGGATCCGCTCGTTTGTCCAGATCCATGCCAAAAGTTGATGTGTTCTTTTTTGGCCCATGTCCCATCATCCACAAGTGTTAAGAACATCGGTTTTGTCGTTTTTGCATAATGCTGCTGGCAAACAGACAAAACAGACGGACAGCAATGACAAAACATAACCCCCTTAAACGGAGGTAAAAGTGTAATAGTCAGGTGTTGACCCACCATGAGTCATTGGTTTTGATGATCCCTTCTATTGATTCTACAAGTGTCTGAACTCTACTGGGAGGATGAAGACCATTCTTCCAAAAGATTTTCCCTCATTTGGTGTTAAGATGGTGGAGGTGGTGGAGAGTGCAGTCGGCCACATTGGTCCGAATCTCCCAACTGAGGTGCAGTGACTGTGAAGGCGACAGCACCTGATTCATATACATTTTTAACCCATCCAACCATTCAGTGAGCGCCTCTACCCTGTGGATACTGCCATCGTGTTTCTATTATTGTAACTAGTATTAGACTTTGACTTGTTTTATTGGTGTAGGCTGTCATAGTCTTAGAAGGGCTGAAGAAAGGGTGAAGAGAGAGATCGTGAATGAAAGGAGGGAGTGACACAGTCCAGGCTCTCTGTTTGCCCTTTCTCCTTTGTGGTGTATTTACTCTCCAACATTTAATGAAAAGGAGGAGGAGGCGGAGGAGGAGGAGGGGGACGAAGAGGAGGTTAATGGGTTTGATTTCACAAGACTGACAGACTCACCCCAACGTCTGCAAGGGTTTATTTTGGAGCCAGTTCTCAGAAATGTTTGGCAAAGGCTGTCTACAGCTTCGACCCATTAGATCCGAGACAGAATCAAAGCCACTTTAAATCACAGACTACAATAAATAAGGATTTTGTTGGTTGTTACAATCGATGATGACATGTTGGCAAATAGCACTTTACAGTAGGATGCAAAGAGTCCTGGCATAGTGCATGAGAAGCAGGATCTCACATACAGGGAACAATGTGTAATGATCTATTGCAGAAATTGTTCAGTCAACAATTGAAACTGGAGAAAGATGAAAGAAGTGAACACAGTTATACCAGTTAGCCCCACTGCCTGAAGGAGCTGCCAGATAGCCTGAAGCAGCAAAGATTAATATCTCAGAGTTGCCAGATGTTTTGACAGATTATGAAACCTCATAAGTTCATCAACTCTTTTTATTTTTGGGCTTCACTTCCCTGAAGTCCTGTGCTAAAATTACACTGCTTGGCATAAATATGTTCATGAAAATGTTCAATACGGGTTTCATAATGTATCTCATCACATCTACAGAACTCTTAGACACCATAAGTTAATAAGTAAGAAGTAAAGACGTTTTTTAAGTCTCAATAGGTGAGTTTACGTCCAATGATGATGCAGATTGCATCCAAGTGTGTAGAAAATCCAGGACAATACAAATGAACGTACATTTCCATTCATTACCATTATGTGAATAGTAGGAGGTAGGTGCATTGGATAAGCTAGTGGTTCTAACTCCTGGTTCCAATAAACCACTGCAGTGGAAGAGAGGTCAACAAGATAACATAGTTTAAAAGAGCACAAGTCAAACGATGGAGAACAATGTAGAAAACTTTGTTTCAAACTGAGGAAGGTCACTGATCCCTCATCGCTCCCACATCTGATTCTTTTCATCTGCCTCAGTGATGATTAAGTCACGTGTCTGGAGTGGAGTTTTTACGTGTCAATAGAAAACTGTGAATAAAACGGGTGGGAAACAAAAGTTGTGTTGCAGCAGTATCATCCCAATATTTAGCATTAGCTGTAACCTCTGCTTAGCAGACACAGTGAATATGGGACCTGTGTCTGAGCTCTTAAAGAGGGGATGAGATCAGGATCAAATCAAGATCTGGAGACAGAGGTGTAGCTTCAGTATTATTACTGCATGTTTACTACACAACATCAGTTTCTCACCTGACATTCTCAGAATGAATGTAACACATTTTTCATGTTCTTTCCCCAGAGAGGCAGATAAGTCAGGCTACACCAACTTTAACATCCTTCAGTATCTTGTGGCAGTTAAACTACCAGCTCACACATTTCAGTGAAAACACAATCACTCTGTTGCTGCAGTACCACGTCCTCCATCACATGGATGAGGTAGGCATCACATCGAGCCCACAGTTAGCTACACTAGCTTACTGTAGCTAAATGTTAAATTTCCATGACCCTGCAACAGAGTAAACAACCTACGATACAGAAAGTTGGTCAATTTCCATGTCCTTTTTGTCCTCTACTTCTTGGTTTAACACATTTCCTGACTTCAGGCATTTTCATTAAAGAGTTTTTTACATGCACCATACTTTCTTTCGGCATAGCCCCTTGTTATATTTACCTTTTCACTTTTCACTTGGATACATTAAGTAAGTAAGTAACTAATGGATCCAACTGATCTAGGACCCACAGAACACCTAACTCATGAGAGGCCTGGACACAGAGCTGGAGTTAGCTGCACCAAGTTATATCAGGTTACACACAGGTGTATATGTACATGCACAAATGCACACCTCTGCACCGTTAAATCTCACAACTTACACGACACAATTGTCTCATCAGATTTTTTATATTCTGATCAGGTGGGAAAAAAACTTGTCTTTCATGAAAATTGTCATGAGATATTGGTCACTGCAGGTCACTCCCTGTTTCATCAGCTTGTCAAAGCCTTTGATTCACTGTAATGAAAGTTTTTCCTTAACTTCTCTACATGCAAAGTATCTCGCAAGTCATGGAACAAAAAACAAGAATATGTCCTGTAAGATAAAACAATGACGAGCGAAGGGAAAGAGTAAGAAGCGAGAGGCGTCACGGATGAAGGAGAGAAGTGAGGTAGAAACTTGGATGTACAAACCAGCATGGTGATTCAGTCCAAACCATCACTATCATCACGCAGATATCTCTGCCTGCATTTACTCACACACACACACACACACACACACACACACACATCCTCTCCTCCAGTGGAAATTCCCCCATCATACCTCCCGTTATCGTAATAACTGCAGTGGCCAACATCTCCATAGCAATGTTAACAAACATGTATCACCAGACAGCAGAACTGCCAAACTTAAAGAAAGATAAAACATCCAAATGTTTGGCAGTGATGCTATCACACCGCTGCACTGGACTTAGTCTATGACTGCCTGCACTTGCTCTAGTGAAGCTTAAGTTAATCAACAGACAAGAGCTTTGACTGTTTTGCTTCGGCCGCTCTCGTGCTGACGATGAGGTGATGAAGGCGCTCTGGGTGAAGTGGATTGTTTCTATAGAAGTTTCTATAGAAGTCCAGCATTAAAACAGCATTACTGCCACATCTGGTCTGCTGTTAGCGCTCCCCAAGGGAGGATCCGGCTCAATTTTAATGGGGTTTTTTGTGTGCATGTGCGTGTGTGCGTATGTGCTTGTCTGTGTGTGTGTGTGTGTGTGTGTGTTTGTGTGTGTTTGTGTGTGTGTGTATGTTTAAACAGCATGTGGGAACCTGGGGAGCGCTGTAATGTCCTGATCGATGTACAGTACATCCAAGTAATCTCTCATGTACGGCACCTTTCTCCCCACGTCTGAAAGGAGACTTTCTGCAGTGTGTGTATGTATATTTGTGTGTGCATTTGTTTCAGGGCTATAGGTCAAATTATTTAGCACAGATCATTGACATTTTCTGTGAGATTAAGAGCATAATCCCAGTCATGAGGAGACCTGTTACAGTACGTCTAGACTAGAAGGCCAAAGGTTGCTCATTGTTACAGCTGTCCAGCAGAGTTTGAGTACAGAAGGGCTGGGGTACAAATTCATTCATTACATTGAACATGGCCAGTGTAGTTTCTTCTGAATTAAATCCACAACTGTAATTTTGATCAGGGGGGGCATGTTCTCTGTCTATATCATGGATGTAGGAATACAAATGTTTCAGGATTCATGATGGTACCCCAAGTTACCCAGTAAAAGTTTCTCAGCGTAAAGAGTAAAGGATGTATGTGATTTGTGATCTGGTGTCTTTGTGGTTAAAGTTTAAGCAATTTAAACTACTTGATTGAGGCTACAGAATGGCTGCCGCCACTTTTATTAGAAACTGCTCTGGAACTATTGTCTGTATTTGACAGGAAGTGAACAGCCAACCATCCACAACCTCCTCCTTAACAGGTCTTGTAGTTCCTTAGCAATCCAACGTTTTAGTCTTCCCACTGCATTTGTTGGTTAAAGTAATCTTCTCCTTAAGTGGGATTAGTGGTGTTGGAGGGAAACGGCCGACAATCTCAAACATGAGCTGCTTACAGAGAACATTTTTGAGGGGTTGTATGTGAAAAGGTAAATATCCGAGTCTGTTGTTCTCAACATTTTTTTTTACTTTTCCTGCCAGCCCGTAAGTAAAATGTCCAGAAAATATCTGAGTGAGCCCATGTGAGAATACAGAGGGAAAATGTCGATATCTTTTCTAGCGCATGACAGACACAAAACTAGAAGAAGACAAATACCTCAGGATGAGAAAAGAGATATCGTACACGTAGGAGGCAGCAACGAAAATGTCAAAATAAAAAGACTGTTTTTATAGCAGACCCAGAGGCAGACATACACACACACTCAGGCAACTTTATGTGAGTTTATACAGATGGCCAGGCGGCAGGCAGGTGTATGGCAGGGCATAGTAAATGTCAAGTGGCTGCGGTGTGGCCGGAATGAACAGGTGACCTAGCTGAGGTGCGTTGTGGCTGGTGAGGAGATCCTGGGAACAGGGAGACGAGATATTTGTAGGTTCACAGGTAACACTAGAGATAAACCGGAGATTTTACAAGAAACGCTTAGAGAGGCCGAGAGCAGACCTAACCCTTAGTTGGCTTAGCTAACTATCTGACGATGAGTTGAAGGAAAGCAGGCGTACAGGACAGCCTGTAAAAAAGTGGGCCCACAGGAGTGGAGGATAAATAGGGAGCACACAGAGCCATCAGAAAGACAATGAGATTCGAGAACTTTTGGGGATAAAGACAGACAGTGGTGTCGACGTGCTGTAAACAAATACGCTGTGCATTCTGCGGGGGAATGTATTGGTTATGTCCAGGGTCCTGCCTTCTCTCTCCAGGCACCATGCCTAGTCTGACTCTCCCGGACATTTTCCTGTTGTTGTGAACACGTCTGCCCAGGACAATCTCCTTTTGTGTTCTTCATATGTGAAAGGCAAACTCCGGAAAATGTCCAGAGCAAATTTTCCAGACATTTTCTGGAGTTAATGTCTGAAAACAGCTATACTCTCACTAGCATCCTATACAGACATATACTAATGTTTAAAAATGCACCTGTAACTACTTTCTCAGACTTTCACACATGGATTTATGACCAGAGTTTCTCTATGGTCTCCTCTCTTGTAGAATGTTTCCATTCTCCTCAGCAAACACATTGTTTGCCCTTGAGCAAGGCAGGGAACACTGCTCTGTAGCCAACAGCCTCCAGGCAGCTCCCAGGCCTGTACTCTCTAGCCCTATGCCTTGAATGATAGATGTGTGATCTATAGTATGCTGCTTGGCTGCAGCCAAGTATGTGGACGGCAGGCGTTAACATAGCAGCAATGTTTAGCATGCTGATGTTTTAACAATGCACCTGAAACCTCTGTCTCAGACTGGCACATGTGAATTGACCATAGTTTCTGCAGCGTGTGTTCTCAAGTTTTTGTAATGACAAGCAAAACTTTGGCTGGCAGCTGTTAACCATGTTCACCTTGTTTGTTCATTTTTTGGTTGAGAGCTTGGCTGCAGCTGAACTTTGGAGTGACATCTCCCATCAGCATCCAAGATTAGAAATAGCTATACATCTGCTGCTGCTGTTACATTCGGTCTACAAATGGCAGTGAGCAAACTCAGCCATACAGTTGATTCGTCAAGTTTGAGTAATAATGCTGACACATGCTAGGGTGAGAATAAACAGACAGAACGCTCTATACACACTCGTACATGAAAGCAGACACACACACACACACACGCACACAAACAGAAACACACACACACACAGGCCGCTGCATTCCACCAGCATGAAAGTGCTTTCATGTTTACAGCAGAACAAACAGTGGAGGGCTTCACCTCCTGTGTTTATCTGTAATATGCTTGTTTCCATGACCACCTTTGCTCCCAGCAGTAAGAAAGAAAACATTTGCTCTGAAGGATTAGAGTTCTTCAAGCAGCAAGAATAAAAGAACACCGTTTTAATTTGTATTGGTGATTTGCATTCAGACTCTGAACTGCCGCTGATGACTACTGGTTATATCAAAGACGGGATCACATATTTACATGAGTCAGACATTGTTGACTTTGGCCAATGGAAGCATCCTGTTGAAAGATGGATGTGATTTATAAGAATTCATTTTAAACTTCAGATCAATGTTTTTACATTAACAATGGGGAGAGAATTTCCAGTAAGGTGAAAAATATCTGTCATAGTGAAAAGGCCATAGAGAATTTTCACCCAACTCTGAAGTACACCTCAATTCGAGGTTTTAGTGTTTTAGGCTTCATTCAGTCTAATACAATTTCATTCTAAACAGTGCATGTAAAATTAAGATGATCTCACGTTGGCATTTTAGCTCCATATCACTAATAATCCACATCCATACTACCACACCAGAAAATGCATATCGTTATAACTACACTGGACATATGCGTGCATGTGTGTTACAGGAAGCAGATTTGTCTCTATAGCTGGTTGCTTACTTACACTAAACACTATGAAGCAACAACAGCAAATAGAAAAGGGATGGATTTCTTTTCTTGGACTGATGATGAGCTGGAACCACTGGTAGTCAAGTCATAACTGATAAGGACCAATCAGGACGTGAATGTGAATGACTACACAGCTCAGTGTCCTTCAGTCCAGACTACAACACAGCCCCAGAGTGTTTGTACTAAAACGCTTCTACATTTTAGGTGCTCAGAAACATCAGAAGTATTGTGGACGGCCGGCGTTAACATAGAACCACTGCTGTGTTTTGAAACTAAAACATGCTAGTGTGGATGTAGCCTTAGTGACTCAATGTTTTGATTTCACGCCCCATTCTGTTTCAGTTCAGTCTCAAACCTGATTCCAACAGAAACAGGCAGCTGATTTCAGCCAAATATCTGATGAAGCCACTGTGTACCTGCTCACCAGAAGACAAAGTAAGTTGAGCTAAAGCTCATCCAACTTATTTACAGTAACTGTGCACAAGACATGTTTCTGGAAAAGTAATGACTGGTTTGTTTACATCTGTCTGATCCTCTTGCCTCGTCAGAATTTGTTATCACAAGGTTGCCATGTTCCCAGATCTTAGCAAACACTTTGGTGACTACCACCTCATCATTACAGTCAGACATGAGGTTCAAATCTGCAAAGTTGTAATTAACCAGAGTTTTCCCTTAACAGTTGTGGCCTAGAAATTCATGTTGTGGGTATGACACAGCAGGGTTGTTACTACAGGTGCTCTTGTGAGCCCGTTAACCAGCCAGTAAGAGGAAGATGTAAATGAGGAATGTTTCCATTTTCCTCAGCAACCACATTGTTTGCCCTTGAGCAAGGCAGGGAGCACTGCTCTGTAGCCAACAGCCTCCTGGCAGCTCCCAGGCCTGTGACTGATTGAATGTGAAACAGACTGTTGCTCCTGGAAAAGAGAAAGTGTTCTCAGTTGCCTTCCCTGGATGACTGTTTGCTACATCATGTGTAGCCTATATTCATGGCTTTCTGAGACAGTCCTACATTCCCTACATTAACCTCTGTGTCTTGTTGTATTGTCATGAACCAAATCTAGGTAATGTAATAAGTCCAAACTGGCAGCCGGGTCTGGGAAAGTACAGTCCTCTGCTCTGTAACGGCTTGTAGTCCATGGATGTGGTTGATGGATGGGGATAGTGGGCAGAGTATGTACGTCTTTCTCTCTCTTTGCGTGTGTGTGTGCGTATAGTACTTGTCCGTTGGGTAAAGGGTCTAGCCAGCTCTCGCCTCGCTCCATTTGCCATCGAACCCCAGCTGAAATAAAGAACACATGGTAGCTGTTTTGAAGCTCCCTCAATGTCGGGTAAGAATCTAAATTTCCCCCGCGACTTCTTACTGTCTATCCTCAACCCTCCACCCATTCCTCATCCTACCCTTTGTGCTTGGAACTGTTCGCCCGGAACAGGCAACACAAATCGACCTCAAAATTTCCATTCGGAAAAGAAAGGAAAAACCAAAATAAACAGATGATGAAGAAAAAGAGAAGAAAGAAGCGAAACGTTTGCGTGCACAGCGGTGACGGGAGGGCAAATGCTGTGCCAACTGTGTTATGGTTGGCAAACCTTGAAGTGCCTGGTCTACAGTTGAGGGAGGGGAGGGAAAAAAAACAGAACTGGAGCGACAGGCTGCCATACAATGTGGTTGCCAGCCGTTGTATGTTTGAACCATGGGAGAAATTTCATGTGGTTGTAATTTTCATATTAAAGTAATGGGGGTCTATCAGTGGCTGAGATGTACAGATGGGTGGGGGGGTAGTAAGCACCAGCTGCTATGTTTGTGTGTGTGTGTGTGGAGCACTGTATGTACATTTACAGTGTCATTGAAGTTACCATGTGTTGGGAGATATACTGTAATCCACCTTGTAATGGCACCTAATAGCAGCACTTCAGAAATGCCACAGTAAATGGTATGTTGGAAAGGGTGTGAAGAGGAAAATAACAAGTCCTTGAGTACTATTCTCCATTTCAGCATTAAAGGACAGTCGTTTTGAACATTTTGACATATACTAGGCTCAGACTGATGTATGAGGCCTATTGTTTTTATTTAAAATCAAATATGGTCCACTTAGTGTCAACTAATATTTAAGTCAATGTAAAATGTACCTATACAATTGTGGTCCCTGTAAAGCTCTTAAACTGAACTTATTCTGATGTGTCTGACGTCTCGTGTAAAGTTCCAAGTCATAGCAAAAGTGAACTAAATTAAATTACTGACTTTAGAACAGCAGCAAACTTAAGGCCAAACTTACTGCTGGACACCCCTAACATTGCTGATTGTTTGTGATTTTAAAAGATAAATTCTTGTTTTGAAAGTTTCAGATGCAATGATTTTATTACTACAGCAACACTGTCATTGATTTCATGTCTACAGAGTTAACTTAGATCTTGGCCAATGTTCGCTAAGCCTTGGGTCACAGTACATTTTAAGTTATTGTTCTTTGTGTGACCTAATATGGTGATAATAAAATTAAAGTAGTTGTGTCTCCATGATTTAAGAGTTGTTTTTTTAACCGACTACAAAGCCAATATATAAGAGTCCTGCACTTGGTCAATTACTGCAAAAAAATGGGTAAAGCTTAAAAATATATATTGATATAAATTCCCAGGAACAGGCACGGATAGAAATTAAATACATTTATTTGAAAGTGAAAGCCTACGACAACACCTGTGACCTCATTTGCTTGCTCAAATAACTGTCACTACTGACACAGAACTAGATGGAACATCGAAACGGATCACATCGACAAAAATAGCCAGTGGTGAATACGTTTTCAGTGGATTTGCTGCTTGTGTAAAGTGCCACAATATATTAGCTTTCGATAGCCACAAGCTATCAACAAACTGACAGCTGCAGGAGTACAGGTGCTGTGACAAATTACAGAAAACAACTCAACCACAAAAACTGGAGGACAAGGAGGCGATAACCCATTTGATGTGAGTATGTAGCATTCGTGTTTAATCATGGGTGATGGGGCGGGGGGCGGGTCAAAGGTTCATGGGTTAGGCTTGAATATAATAGCATGTAAAGGGTTGGGTCTGGTACAGAGCTTTGCGAGTGCGAGGGGTTTAGTTCTGAAAAAAATGGACCCTTGGAGGACTTGGCCTATAACAATTAGATTCAAATGTGAGCTTGTCAAATGCAAATTTCATGGCTGTTCGCACAATGAGATCAGCTGCTGTTGCATATATTCTAAGTTTATTTATCTGTCCATTGAGGTACATTGTGGATTCAGTTTCCACTCTTTTTAAAATTTTTGGCATGAGATTAGATTTGTGATTAATTTCCATTTGAGCCCACGTCTCTGCTACAGAAGAATCTATGGTTTGCTATTACAATATGACTGTTTCCACTGATTCCAGGTGAGCTGAATGTACTCAAAAGAAATGACTGGTGTAGGGTAGCAATAGATAGTTATAGCATGTGATATGCATTTATTGTTATGTAAGTATCTGGCAATCATAAGCCGGGTCCATTAGTGATGGTAATATATGACTCAGTTGGACAGCTGCAGTCTTTGCAGCACTGTTTGCAGTTGTGTTAGCAAAAGAGCGGTAAACAGCCTGACTGGCAGAGACATAGCAGGCGATGTATATCATGTTAAATATACCCACGTATTGCAAGGATCCAGTGGACACATACTGTCAGGAGCACAATGTGGACTAGCTCACAGGCTTCACTCCATTCTTGTTTTTTGGTTCTTAGCTATCACGTCAGGGTCTGTTGGGGGGTTCAGCCCTTCGTCACTCAGCTGTGTTTTTCCAGGATGCCTTTCAGATTCGGATCATTGTCTGGCTGGATGTTTGCTGTTATGACAAAGGCATTAAGGACGAGCCCTGTCCCTCAGTGACCCTTCCTGGCCTGTTGATACAGTGAGTGTCATGTTCAGGCTCTCTATTTATCTCTCGCCACTGGGGTTTAAATCTGGCCTTATTTGTACTATATGTGTGTGTCTGTTTGGGTGGTCTAATGCTGGCTAATATTAAGACTGTATGTGTCTTCACTTTAACAAAGTAAAATGACACTCTCCAGTTTCCCCAAAGTAAATCATCACAGATTCATCCTGATTCCAAAGACAAAGCCTGGTGACCTCTGATTTCTATCTGTTGACCTACAACCTAATGGATCTGATTTGCCCTTTTTGTAAATGTTATCTACACATCATGGTGTCTTAGCAGTTTGGTTAAAAGGGTAATGATAAATAGTCATGGAGTAGTTGTTCACCAGTTACCCTAGGGGAAACCATTAAAGGACAGTTCCAGTATGAGTTTGCTTATTTTGCTCCGACTACACCAGCATGCAAGGCCTGTGACTAAAGATGTGTTGAAATCAATCCTCCCATAACTCTCAGTCTCAGTCCAAAGACAGAAAAACAACCAGTTGGAAATATTCTAACTGCTCATTAATGAGAATATGTCCACCACATTTTGCAAACAGTTAAAACAACATATCAGATCATATTTTGATTTGCATTGCAGTTCTAGTGTTTTGGCAGGAAACCGGTGCTGAGACTGAAACATACTTGACTTTACTTCAGGTTTACAGGCTTATTAAACCCCATTTGGTTGCAAATTCAAATATTGGATGAGGATCTGTGGACAATTTTATGAGGCTGGAAACAACAAAAAAAAAGCTTTGTTGATTGTACAAGTCAGATTTTACACCCCCGGCATGCCGCCGTATCTTTAAACAAATAAAGCTGTGTGTGTGTGTATAGAGTGGATGACTGCAGGGACACTGGTATTTGCTTTTTAACTTTGCCAATAAAAGTTAGGTTTGATACAACTATCAGCTCCTTGAATGTACCAGCAACACAAACACAGATCCAGTGATACGTGAGGGAAAAGAGCGGAAAGAAGGAGTGGGCAAGAGAACTAAACAGAGAAGGGTTTATGTTTCCGTGCTATACATCAGATTCCCTCTCATTACTCCGAACCCAGATATTTGCTGGGTTTTCACACGTCCTTCATAAAGCTCTGTGGTTTTTGTTGCTTGCGGCCAGATGGAGTTTCTCCCTCTTGGACATCCATGTAAAGAGGGTCCCAGGCCTGAGTCAGACAGCAGGATTAGTGGTAATAGTGCATCGCCAGGGAGATGGACGGATGGGAATGGAAAGCTTGTAACAAAAAACAATCTTCCTTGAACTTGTGTTCAAAAAAACAGACGTCACTTCAGATTAATGACAATGCATTTTTAATTTGCTCTTCTGGGGTTTAAAGGTTTTCAGGGGACCTGTGGGTCACGCAGCTCGCTCTACCTTTACAGGGCAATGTCAAACTTCAGTTCTTTTGGAAACACGAGAATCCCAGTGGTTGCAGTTGTTAGGTTTACACAACAGACGAAGACGGAGGAAAATGAGGAGGGATGGATGGTTGGGTGGGAGGAAGGAGAGTAGGTTTGTGCTTGTGGATGGAGGCCAAGGGAAGACTTGGTAGAAGTTGTGGGATATATGTGGCTAGAGGAGGGATACACGGTTTGGATGCTTTTTAAACAGAGAAAAAAAGAGATGGTCGCTGCTGACCTACATCCAGATTAATTCAAACTCAGTCAGAGGTCACTCTTCAATGTCCTGTAATTTTGTTAAGTTTAGCTGATCTTCAGCAAATCTGTGTGACTGAGTGTCACTTGATCACTTTGTCTAGTTGTGTATGTGTATGTGGTTCTTGCAGTGACTGATGACTGATGACTGTGGTTACAAAACACCTTCTAAGGTGTTCAACCAATTTTAGGTAGGCATTAAACTATATATAACAGTATTATATTTTTGTACATGAGATGTCAAACTGTGGCAATCCTGCATATTCTATGTTCCATCAGACTTTATGTCGAAATTAACATTATATGTCTGCACAATCTACGCAACAACATTAGAAACAAAATTGAAGAGAGAGTAATTAAGGATATTATTTCTGGTGCTATCTCAACTATTACACATCATCCATATAGAAACCTTAGCTGGTGTCCCCATGTTTGCGCATTAAAACACCCCCTAATGGACACTTTTAAAAGAGGTACTTTACCAATTTTACATGAAGATTAGTTTAATGATTGAAATGACCACTTCCAAAGTAAAAGCAAAACAAATCCTGAAGATCTTTTCAGGGTTAGGGCTTGTGGGTTGGTTACTTCAAAGTTATAACAGGAAGCCTGCATTAGAAACATGGTCTTTAAAAGATGCAGATATTTATCAGGTAGGGAACATAGAATAAATGATTTTACAAATCTGTCTTTAGTGAGCGCTCCAAGTTTATGAAAGTGCAATACAAAATACAGCTGCCCCATTAATCCTTGAGATAAACACGATGTAACCATTAAGAAAAAATGCTGAAAATTGTGGAAAACCCTGGATTATGTTTATTGACTTCTTTCCCCCTATTTTCCAGTCAATTCCATTTCTTGCTTTCAACATCATCTGTGTACACAAGCTATGGTATGTGGGAGTTTGTGTCGAGACTTGTAAATAGAGTATGGTTTAGGAATGATTTGAGTTAGGAAACTGTGAAGGTTAAGGCACTGGACATGGATTGAGACCTGAGGAATCATCCCATATGAATGTAAGTCCCAGGGATACTGATCTGCAGTACTCTACCTGGCCAATGTCAATTGGGTTGTAGGTTCTTGAGTCTCCTTTTGGTATAGACCACAATATGACAAGGTGAAGCCCTCAAGCAAATAATTTATGTAATTTGTTTTATTGATCTAGGATAGAATGTCCTCTATGGTTTCTAACTTTTATGAGCCTTGCACAGGTTGAATTACTGTTATTATCTATCAGCTGCCAGTTCCTTATCCAACAATTCTGTGGAGTCTGACACTGAGTTGACTCTCCCCTCCCTGCCCTTTGTCTGCAAACGTCTCCTCTGTGAAACCCGACCACAGGGACAATCATCATTCCTCAGCTATTAGCACCAAATCTTTGGCCAGCTCTGAATGTGAGGAGATGTTGTGTTGTCAGCTGGAAGGCTCTGATTTCTCCCCAGATGAGTGGAGAAAGGGGGTCAGTGACGCCTGTCAACGACCCCCAACGGTCCCAGTTTCCTGTCCAGGGACCATTCAATGGCCTCGATTACTTGTCATTGAAGAACCAAAATGGCCCCTGCTCTAGATTTCCACCCTGGAGTCTTTATCGTGATAGTTGCTCTGCTGAAACTCAAGAGTTTTAATAATGAATGCCCAGTGGAAGGAAAAGCAGTGGAAGATAGAGCTAAGATATACATGCACTGATATGGGTAATTTACTATGAAAGGCAAGAGGGTTCTTTTTCCAATCTCTTCAAGGGTCAAATTTTTCCATGGAGATGTTAAAGATAGAGAACTGCAACTTAAGAGGGAACAGGCAGGCTCTGCTAGCAGGGTATAGAACTCAGAAGAAAGTTTGGAATTGATTATTGTGATTGCTGAGTTTGTTGGATCACAGGAGGCTGCATTTAAATAAAAAAGGAGAAGCTTGTGTAAGTCCAGGGAAGCAGCTTTGGGAGCAAGCAGCATACTGTTTAACACAAAGCAACCACATTAGTTCCCTCATTTGTGAACTTTAAGTGTCGGGCACTTTGGCACTTTGTTCCGTCTACAGGATCTGTTGTTTTTATGTTCTGCATGGCACAGCTAGGTGCTGTAAATGTCAGAGCGATTTCCATCTGTGCTGAAACAAATTCCTCCTGCCTCACTGTGTGGGAATTGAAAGGAACTTGAACTTGAAATAGCTGTATCATTGCTGGAAAGCTTAAATCCCACATCGAAATGAAAAAAGTTGGATCTGTGGTGTGATTTTCCTTTCCTGTGAAAATGGTCCAAGAAGGCTGTTCTGTGAACCAGCAGTAAAAACTTTCCACCAGTAATGTCTTGCAGTCTCCTTGCTCACCTTGCCCGGTTTGTGGAGCTGTTTTCTTGAGCCTCCCGGTCTCGAGTCAATGGGTCAATATTTACCTTTAACTTTTGACCTGTGTATTTACACACTTTTTACTCAATTACTGCCATCACTGCAGTCGAGCTCAGAGAGGCCATTAAGCTGAGGCACCAAGAAATCCTGTGTAAAAACTCAAAGACGGCAAAGAGTGAGAGACCTGTGACGTTTAAAAAAATATTTTACGATAGATAATAATTTCTAGACTATTACCTAATATGGAAGATATATTGAGTTTTCCAGAGAAATGAGGCCTTGGAATGGATAAACTGGAAGTATGAATGTTGCTATTGTGCAAGTAGTTTTCAGTTGAGTAGTTTTCATAGTTACAAAAACTTAAATATGGCCCAGTTCATCTTGTTATTGGATCAAATCATTTGACAAAAGTAGTTTTTTGTGCTGCTCAGTAGCTGATTCAAAGTTGATCAGATCAATTTAAGGTCCAGTGTTTAGGTTCAGGGGAATCTATCAGCAGAAAATATAATAGTCATTATTGTGTTTTCATTTGTGTATAATCATCTGGAACTAAGAATAATTGGGTTTTCATCTCCTTAGAATGAGCCTTTCATATCTAAATGGGGAGTGGGTTCTCTTCTCTTAGCCCACAATGGACAAACCAAGCATTTGCTTTTGAAAGAGCCTATCATGTCTTTACGTCACCTGAATGCCGCTCTAGGATCTCCTGTACTCCTGGAAAGGAGGGGAGTAGTGAGGTGGTGGTAATATGCAACTTCACCACTAGATTTCACTAAACCCTTCGCATTGAACCAGTCATGTGAACGGTGTATAGCTCCAAATGATGAACCCACAGGTAATTAGCATCGAGCTCTGCAGCCATCTCCAGTTCTAAGGGCTTTTGTGTTGCGGTTCAGACTCGCCGCTCTCATCATTGCTGCTTGGAGCAGCTGCAGGCAGCTGTTTGTGATGAAAAATATCCAATGGAACCATCTGTATTGTGCCTGCCCAGGAGCAAACCGCAGATAGATAAAGTTAATGGGTCGAATGCTCCATCAGCACTGTTTCCTCCCTGACATCAGATTAGAGGTGTCTGTGTCAAACTATATCTGTAACTTTTCAAAACCGACAATGTTGTAGTCTTGCCCCAGATTTTTTTTTGGGTCACGTTGTGAGCTACACCTGCTTTTACAGACACAAATACACTAGCTAAGCCCTTTATATAGAACACCATTTTAATACAAGGTAACGCTTCCCTTTGCTGTCAAAACGGATTATGCTCCATGTTGACATGATTGCATAACATAATAATATAATACATATCTGTCAGCTACACGTTAATGCTGCCAATCTCCTGTTCTACCACCACCCAGGTGTTCTATGCTGGATTCACATCTGGTGACAGCAGGGGTCAATGAAGTTCACCGAGCCCACTGTCATGTTCATGAAATCAGTTCTAGACTTTAACTTTGTGACATGAAGCATTATCCTGCTGGAAGTAACCATTTGAAGATGGTAAACTGCGGCCAAAAAGGGAGGAACATGGTCAGGAACAACACTCAGATAGACTGTGACATTCAAACCATGCATGATTAAGGGTCCAAAGTATGTCAAGTAAACATTCCCCACATCATTACACCGGCAGCACCAGCCTGAGCTTTAGAGGCAAACACCAGGCAGGTTTGGTTCATAGTGTTTCAAATTGGCTTCACTGGCATGACCATAATCAGACAGAATACTGCTGATGTTTTAAAAATGTCCAGTCTGACACAGACTCAAACCCCTTAGATACTTAAAGAGATACTGCACACTGTAATGTGTTTTTGAGCTGTGAACTAAATTATATGACTGTTCTTTGATGAAATACATTAATGCTGGCTTTAATATCACATGTATCACCAAATTTATAAGTCCACATTTATGGGTTGAACATGGCTCATGACGCCACCCGGTGTTTCAACTCGTCTTGGACCTTTCAGGGCGACAGCTTACGTAGAGTCAACTGTTTCTACATCATGACATTTGTATATACTTGAAAAAGTTAAGCCCGTCTGTCATCAGCGACCGCTCGTGAAAGGGAAGCTGGCAATGGGCTCATTGTCAAATCTATGCTGAAATTAAACCCCTAAACCACCACATCGAACACAGGTCCCCCATCCTCTCCTGTCCCTCAGCTTGGGACCACCAACCTTATTAGACATGTTCGCTCCAGCCCCGGCTGTCTCAGCAACAGCTGCCTGTGCCGGCGGGTTGAACACCGGGACTTTCGGTATGACCTTGTTTGTGGCCATCAGGAAACTCCATAGACGCCTCCCAGCACTGCCTTCTAAAGGCATTTGATTTCACTTTATCAAGCATTTAGGAAGTATGTGTCTTTCCAGAGCCAAATGGTAACAATTATTACAAGTTATGAGACACAGAGACATCCTCTGTGACATCTTAACAAAACTACACAACCACAGCAGTAACAACTTGCACTAACCCTGCCTGAACTATACAATCAGTGCTGTTACAATTACTACCACCACATTCATCACATGTCCATGTGTGTACAGTCTGCTGTTAACAATCCAGACTGCTGTGACCTACTTTAAATACATCCCCAGACTAATAAGCTCATTACTGCTCTCCTGTTAGAGCAGTGGGTCAGGAGTTCTGAACACACACACACACAAATTAGACACTGTAATACTGTGTGCACATGTGTAGTATTATGTAGTACTGTATACACAGATATGAGACCAAGCACACATGTTCACTTTCTCCACGCCTTTGCACTTTGAGCAGAATCTGTTTTCCCTGCATGCGTCCCATGCACACATGAGTGCAAACAGAGCAAGATCTCCTGCTGTGCTCGTCCATCTACACATCTTTTCATCCACGGCTCTACAGTAACACACAGTGTAGCTGAAAATGTTAGTGTAACATTACAAGAGAAACCACATCCTCTCTGATTGAATCTGTGGGCCTGCTGGGTCCTTGGGTGGCTGTGCAAACAAACTGAGCAGGACCATTACAGCATGACTCCTCTGTGGCATCAAAGCACACACACATAAACACACACGCACACACAAGGACCTAAACACACACACACCTAAACTTGATTTAAAGTTGGATTCCGGGTAATGATATGTCAAACCTCTCTCTATAATCCCTATCTATCTGCAGTAAATCAGCTACACACACATTCATTTTTACAATGTTTGCTTTATTGCACACGCCTTCATAAAATATGTTTTTTATTGGCAAATGGACGACACACTGCAGATGCCAGAAAGTGTAGTCACTGATCAGGAAGGATTTACAAATGTCTGATGGACAGCTTACTTGCCAGAACCTGCATGGGACACACCTGCTGTATGAAAGAGTTAAACAGAAACAAGAGCCGCAGCTGATGGATTGAGAGTTTATTAAAACAGTCCAAAGACACAACATGACTCAGCAGCCAGGAGGCCGCACAACACGGCCTTATCATTTTGTTTGTTATTCCTCACACTGTTCCTTTTCTAGGCCAAGTCACTGTTTTCTCACTAGTCCGATAGCTCTGATTTCTGCACTGGTTCATTTAGCCGACTTATATAACAAAGTGACGAATCCTGCTTTCTTTCCACACCCACGCTCTCCTTCTCTTCCTCACTCTTTCTTTTTTCCAAATCAGGCCTCCCGCTCTCTGATCCCTCACCACATCCACCGATTCCTCGTCTTTCGATGCCTATTGGTTCTGTTATTCTGTCTCTTCTAATTTAACCTGCATTCACATGTCATTTAAGAACCCACCCGTGGTTTGGTACGGGGGGTAGGTATAAATGCTCGAGGCAGACAAGAAGTAACTACACTTGTGGACTGAATGGCAATGATAGAGAATATTACTCGTCGGGAAAGCATGATGTAATTCGCAAAATAAGCATTGGACAAACAATTAGCTGACATTTCTATGAGCTAACTCTTTCCAGATGTGATCAACCGAGGATGCTCAAGGGATTCTGGGGGTCTCAGAGAAGGCCAAGCTGCCGTCATTTGAAAGGAGCAAATATAATCGTAACTGCTTTTTCTGTGCATGAGTTTGACAATCGACCAATGGTGGTTTTGTATAGAGAAAGAGACTTATTGGGGAATGTTGAAAGCTGTTTCAGTTCTTAGATTCAAACCAGCCACCATATGACAGCAGCTTGGCCTCAACCGATGTAGAGAATTAATAGAAATGTGGTGAGCCTGAATAAAGCGGATTAATGAAGGGTCCACTCATCTTAAAACCACACACACCAACACACCACTCTTACGATATCTGCCTATGCAATTAGATTCACACCATCATCATCCCAGCGCACACTACCTGGAGCATCTCTGTTTTGACATGTGTGTGTAGGTAGATGGTGCACTGCTCTGATACCGTCCAAAGACTTTGATGTCTGCATGTGGATTCAGCATTTGCAGACCTTAAGCCTAAAATAGTCCTGGTTTGGGAAGCAAAAAACAAATTTCCCTTGGCAAGCTGGGTAACCAGTTCTCAAAAACACAACTGTATTACTGTGCCGGCTCCCACATGCAGACACGCAGACGTGGTGAAGGAGATCAGACACAGTACAGTGCGACTCAACTTGAGCACCATTGTGCTTTAGGTTTCATTTGCTACACCTCAATAAAAGACACAACACCACCTGCTGCACTGTATATGTAAAGATCTATACTGTTGAAAGTTAGGGTAAATCATTTGTGTAGTTAGAATCTAGGACAATATTCTATAGTATATCTAGATTATATAACATCGGGATATTGCTGCTCATGGGATTTCATGTTTCCATCCTCAAACATCAAATGACCCAGACTGTCACCATGACCTTTAACCTGGAAGCTGCTTGGTAATGGCTTTGGAAGAGGCTGTGGGAAAGTGGTGTCAGTGATAAAATTGAGGAGGATGAGTCAGATGAGTCAGAGACGGAGGCCAGAGTGGCAGCGTATCTTGTTTGGACAGCAGTTTCCTCGGTTGTTAGAACGAGTGACAGGCAGGTTAACTGCTGCTGCCCTCAGCGATCAGAGGGAGGGGAGGAAGTTTGTCTCTACATGATTCTCTTTGTGCTCTTCGGCTCTGAAGAATAATTTTGGTCTATTACAGCACAGGTCTCATGTTGATTTCTGCTGGGAATGCAGAGTATGTCCTATGGGGGAAGAAATTAGAGCAGTCGTATGGTCTTAAGGATTTTAAACAAACACCAGGTTTGCCAAAGTTATTAGTGGGAGAAAATAAATGAGAACAGTGATGTCATCAATCAAACTTCCTCGTAAACATGAAGCCCAGTTTACAGACCAACGTCTTACTCCAACTTTGGCCTGCACACACAACTTTGATCAAGTCAGTTATTACTGACAGTGAGGTTCTCACTGAGATAATCTAGCTAAACCATTTCTCATGTTTCTTGTTGATGCAATTTCACATCAAAAACAGAAATGAAATTTGAAAATATGAAAAATTTTGTAAAATGATGTATCGATGTTTTGAAGTTATTTTACCACTTTCTCATTTCAGTTAGATTTGACTTTGCAACAAAACAAAAACAAGCACAATACATTTCTTTACAAAATTTAAGGCTCCATTTATTGAGAACAGGTTGTAAACACCGACATCATCAGCTGAAGTTAATATGGCAAACATTTGCTCAGAAAATACAGAACAACATTCACTGTTTACTCTGTTTTGGTCTCCACCAACTCCTTATGGAAATATGTCACTGCTAAATGCTACATTAAAGTTACATAGCTGCCAAACCTATGAGCCTGTGGTGCAGGACAGGGGGAACACAATGGATTTAACAAAGCCTCTTTTTTTAATGACAGATTGATGAGAGTGGAAAACCCAAACTGTAGGGTTGTGGGCAGTCACCACAAAAATAGTTCAATGCAGACAATGCTAGAATGAAGAGGTCTGTAGAATCTGGTTCATCACTTTCCTCCAATGGCAAAAATGATTTATTCATTGTCGTGCAGCTTTAATTTGTCAGAATTTCACTTAATTTTTCATTACTTGTTCATTATTACTTTTTTCCTACTTTCTCTCTCTCTCTCTTTATAGGTCCATTAGGCCACCTCACCTCCCATTTCAGAGTTCCATGTCACGGAAAGATGACCTACCATGGCACGTCACCTGCTGTTCCCAGCATTCCCTGCTTAGCTGCCATTATTCTGGGAGCCATGGACAATATGCATACACAGTGGATTACACTTTGTTTGTGTGTGTGTGTGTGTGTGTGTGTGTGAGGGGTAAAGAGATGAAACAGAAGACTTCTATTCCTGGCGCTTTGTAATCCATTTGCAAGCAGTCAGTGTGTGCATATGTGTGTGTCCATGAAGGGCCCTCTCCCCAGGTAGGCCCGTTCATCACTGATGACAGTCTGTGTGCGAGGGGCTTACTGTAGATCCCCAGCTCACTCACTCACAGACACACACACACACACACACACGATGGGGCCACCCAAACCTTTCTGCTCGCTCTTTTTGTGGTTTCAAACACCAAATCTATTCAACAGAGATCGAATGCACAAAAAGTGGAAAATTTAAATGTTTCTACACACAAACACACGTACACACACAGCCCACCCAAGGGATATATTAGCAGATTAATGAAACATCCAGTAGGCTCTGTCCCCCATACTGTGTCTCATTTACATGCATAAGGACCATTAATATTAACAACAAAGGGCCTGTACTTTTATGCACCATTTGAATGTTAATCCTTTAGGAACTATTGAGTTTCTTTAGCAGTGGATGTTTTGTGGGTGGGGGGTGCATTGGAGAAGAAACCTTAGAGCAGTTTGGACATGTTAATGAACTTGAGGGGTTTAGCACCGGACCTCAACAATAAAGTTCCTCTGAGCATGAAATGGGAGGATGGGTTTCCTTCTGGTCTGTCTACACAACACACACACACAAACACAAACACACACACACACACACACACACACACACACACACACACACACACACACACACACACACACACACACACCATCATCATCCTCCTCAGAGTTTTTCTGACCTTGGGAGGGTGTGTGTGTGCATGTGTGTGTGTTGTGGGGTGGAGTGAACGCAGTGTCCAGTCCTTCTACTCGACCCGGCCCGACTCAACAACAACAACAACTAAAATGGCTTGCAGATGTGGCCCCACCTCGGCTAATAAATTCTTTGTGAACTCAGCAGACATGGGGGGGGGGGTTGGGAGGTTTGGCAGGGGGGTTGTCAAGCGAGCTGGACCTTAGGGGGCTGTTTGCGTGTGTGAGTTTAAATGTGCACTAGTATGTGTGTGTGTAAAAGTGTACACATCTGTCTCTGAGTGAGCTCGCATTCGTGCCTCTTGTGCATTAACAACTTGGGGGTTTATGCGTACACGAGCATCTGTGGTGTGTGTATGTGTGTGTGCTGACTAATGCACAGTACCTTCACTGCATAGTACTCATAAATGTGTATATGCTTACTTTGTAGGCATACTTATAGATGCGCGTTGAACACCACATATATAAGAAGACCAGTGCCGGTGCAACAGGTCACTCATGTAATGCCTGTGTCTACCGTGAATCTATGTAGATTGTTGGCGTGTGTTCAGAGGTTCAGTCAGATCTTAGATGTCTCAAGTAGTCACTCGTCAGGCGTTCGACGTGAGTTGGCTGAATCGTTTGACACTTCATAATCTCAGTAAAACATCAGACCCAGGCTGTAAATGTCCCACGCTGCTCCTCCTTTTGATTTATAGAAATCCATCAAGTAGATCTGTAAACCGTAAACTCTGTCTTACACAAAGTCAATGTAACTAATAAAAAGTTGAATTCATAAGAAATAAAAATACCTATTGCTTAATTCCATAGATGTTCAAACACAAAAGTCAAGAGAAGTGCAGATGTTTCTTAAAGGTCCAGTGTGTAAGATTTGGGTGAAAGGGATCTATTGGCAGAAACTGAATATAAAATAATGCTAGTGATGTTTTCACTCGTGTGTTTCATCTTAATTGTACGATCTTTGGATTTCTTTACCCTAGAATAGGCTCTTTATATATAAATACTTTATATTTACATCGGAGTGGGTCCTCACTACGGAGGCCGCCATGTTTTTTAACAGTAGCCCAGACTGGACAAACTAAACACCTTTTGAGTTTCTATGACATCTGAAGGCTACCACAGGTTCTCTTTCATGTTTGTAAGGGGAGGGTGAGGTGAGGGGTATTCAGCTGCAACATGCAATGAAGTCTGGATATTCTTCTGAAATTTTCCAGAGGGCTGTACGTGAGAACACTAATGTTATAGTCAGCTGTTCCGGACGTTTTCCAGGACTTTTCCTGACAGACCCCTCGGAAAATGTCCAGAAAATGTCAGAGTGAGCCCATGTGAGAATACAGCAGGAAAGTGACCAGAAAACTCAAAGGGGGCAAGTGAGCATGTAGATGAAGTTTCTAACACAGAACGGATTCAAAACTAAAAGAATAGGTATGTAGACACGTAGAAGATGTCAATGGAGATATCAACTTCGAAAGACATTGGTTTTTGGCAATAAGGTCCAATCCCAGCTTGTCGATGTGCTGTAAACAAAAAGACTTGTGCTTTCCGTAGCAGAATTTATGCGTCATGTCCCGCCTGCTGCATGCTCTACACACATGCTACCCCTCGCTTGAATGTTTTGGAAATGTTCCTTTTGTGTGAACATATTGGACCCAGACAATCTCCTGCTGCGTTCTTCATATCTGAAAATGTCCAGGTCTGATTTTGACGACATTTGCTGGAAGTCATGTCCGAGAACAGCTACAGGTAAGAGTCCTCTTCACTCCAGATAACCTGCCACTCTTTCCATTGGCTTGAAGACTTGGGGTCAGCTGGTATGGGGTCTTGAGTTGGGATCCATTATCCTGTCCAATGACTCTTTCAATTACCAATATATTAAAGGGAAAGCCTAAATGCACATTTTCTTTTATGAATTTGGCCACCGGACTGCTCAGGCAGGCTGCGTTGATTCATCCAAAACAGTCAATTTATCAACTGGACAGATGTTATTTGTAAACTCGCTAGAAACAGGACGTACAGGGCGTGTGTTTGCGATCAGCTCAGCCTGTGACTGATCTCAACACTCATCTGAGATTCACTTCTTTCTCTTATTCCCCTCCAGCCTCTCTCCTTTGCCATCATCTCTGTATGTTTATAAAGTAGTTTCATAAAGCTTCTTCTTCTTCTTCCTCCGAAACTGAGCGATCCGGTTCTGAATGTTTCATACCAAAGTTGAGACATTTGAGAGATGTCTGTATTAGTCTATTTGTCCTTGTTTTTGTCACTGGTTTGAAGAGAGGCAGGGCGCTAACAGGTGATGTCACTTACCACCTTGCACCAATGGGGTTTGTAGCACTGGAATTAGAATCAGATGACACTTGGTTGGTTGTTTGTTCATTGCCAATGAATTCTGACCAAAACAGACCCTGTTACTGAGAACTGCTTACGATCTGAAAGCAAGTTTTTTTGGAGCTTTAAATAGAACATCAGCAAACAAATTAATCCAGTGAATTACCAGCAAAACAAAGTCTGCAAAACAGCAAACAGGACAAAAGGCCTGAGTTAAGGGTTTTAACTTACATATGTTTTTCTTTTCCAAATCACGAGGTCCCCACTTTAATGAATGATATTTGATTATATGTTTTATAATCTAATGATATACTGCTGCAAGCGATCTGGGTCACATGTCTTTTTCTTTTTCTACTGTACAAAAGCCACTTTCCCACTAGGGATTTGAACTGTCAGCACTCAGATTACACTGCTGGTACACTTTTAACATTTACTGCACTCACACACCGTGCAAATCACACACTATAACCTGAGAGGTGCACCGACAGCACACAAACCCACTGTGCAAACAGGCCTAATGCACACACATGGCCTCCCTGCTCTCTGCTGTTTTTCTCTGAACAAAACCAAAATGCCAAAACTGTGTGCATGTGCCAAGACGCTGGTATGCCTGGTTTTACTCAGCAATCTCCCCCCATACGCACACACACTCTCACACAAACACACTCCTGAGCAAAGATGTAATCAGCAGCTCCAGCTTTCATGCATTACCTCCCCCCTTCTCCCATAACACACACACACACACACACACACACACACACACACACCCACACCCACACCACTGAAGCACATTTCTTTCCCTCTTTCCTTTCCCTCGTTTTGTTTTACAACTTTTGTAAAGACTCCGGTGTGTGTGTGTGTGTTGTGTGTGTGTGTGTGTGTGTGTGTGTGTGTGTGTGTGTGTGTGTGTGTGTGTGTGTGTGTGTGCAGGGGAGAGAAAAGCCTTGGTGACATTAAACACGGTTGACGGGGAGTGGGCAGAATAAACAAGGTCCAGAGTAGAAAGGCTGCCCTTCAAACACGCCATACTCAGTGCATAGGCCCAGGATCAACTGTGTTTATCAAAGTCCTGGGGCAGGAAGAGAGAGAGAGAGAGAGAGAGAGAGAGAGAGAGAGAGAGAGAGAGAGATGGGGAGAAAAGAAGTGTTCATGGTGTGGAGCCCTGGCTTTGAGGTCCCTCTGATACAGGGGCTGGACCAATCACAAGTCCGGCTCAGCTGTCAATCATGAGGTTAACAAACTAGAAACTTCATAAAATATTTCTGCAACTTTTTTTGCCTTAAAAACTGCTGTCAGATAAATGTATTGAAGTAGTTTCTTCTACAATATGTTGTGCAAACACGTATAAAATTGAGTAGTGTACTCATGTAAATGTACTTAGTTACTTTTCACTTCTGAGTATGTTGGACACTTTGATTGAATTCATGTTATTTTGACATTCGACGTCTGTTGCTAAACTTGTCTGTGTTCATGCAATGTTTTGGATGATGACAATGGAATATAATGTGTCCACGTGCAACTTTTAGAGAAGACTCACAGCCTTTCTCTGTAGCAGTTCTTCAAGGACTAACTAAGTGTGTCAGAGCCCAATCAGAATGACACGAGAATAATAAAAACAGGCCCATCAGACAGAAGTGTGCTCTGATTAAAATCGGAGAAACTGCTCGGCTCTACACACATTTATGTAGACGACAATCAGATACAGATCTCTACACTACGGAATTTTGGATGAGTCAAAATTTGTGGCCTGCAGGATTCTCATGGGATAGTCAGGCCTACTGATAAGACGACTTTCTTGAGTCACTATCCTTCTTCTCCACTCTCAAGGACAGATAAAAGAAATGGATGGATGAAGGCCATTAAACAGCCCCCCACCCCCCCAACAGCTACTGTGTTGGTACCTTTGAGAAACACAATCCTCAACAGCTCAACTGGTATTACTCAGTCGGAAGCATATGCAGTAAGAAGAAAGTAGTTACACTCGTTAACTCTTCAAACAGGGAGTAAAACAGTCTAAATTTAAACCTACAGCCAAAGCAGAAGTGGAAGATAGCATTTGTATTCTATCCAAATATAAAGTCAGCCATAGCTATTATATAGATATTTGTGCAGCAAACAGAACTCCAAGCAATTCACTCCGCCATATATTGATTTACTGTATAAATTGGTATTTACTGTCCATACTTTACTTTTATGCAGCCTCTTATCTTGTATGTCTGCAAGTGTGTCAGGTTGGATCTGAGTTCTCTTCGTAGTCGTCTACATACTCAAACCTTATCTGTGTTCCCTGGGGCCCTGTAGCACATGTAATCAGTCAGTATAACAAGTATGTCTGGGTGGATGTGGGTGTGCATCCATACACATATGTATGAGATAAACTGTGGGCTTGTGTGTGTGTGTGTGTGTGTGTGTGTGTGTGTGTGTGTGTGTGTGTGTGTGTGTGTGGTGTGTGTGTGTGTGTGTTTAACTCTGATCTCATCTCCCAATCACAGGAAATTGTGCTGGAATTCAGAGTTTATTGCACAAGCTGCAGTTCAAAGGCAGAGCCAAGAAAAGAATCATGCAAATCTTTACATTTATGAGAGTGGAATCCATCTCACAGCATACATCACTCCTGCTCTGACTGCCCTAATACCGCCTTCCTCGAGCAATGTTATGAACTCATGAATCTCATAAATCATAAGAAAGCCTTGGGACTGCAGACCTCTGTTCCTACTGGAGTCGAAGCCTGAGAAGTGGAACTAGCCTGTTTCTTTTCTCTGTGTTTCACACATAAAACTGACAGAAAAAGGTTTGGTTCATCTAAACTACAAGATGAAAGAAAATGTCCCACTTAAGTGAAATGTAAGAAGGCATTTACAACATGCTGGTTACTCTGGATAATAAAGACAAATTTAAGTCGAACATTTTGATTTTGAAATAGTTCCTATGAAAATGCAACCTCAGCAGCAGTGACACAAAATCACCACAACTTTCCTTTTATCTCCGTATGGGTCTCCACCAACTCAAGGAAACCTTTTCAGTTGTTAAATGCTCTACTTTGTTTACCAGTCAGTCAGTTATTAGGTTGCGTGCACTGTTGGTTTATCAACCCTGAGCCTGAAAAGGTTAACAAGGGTCAAAGGAGTAAAGTTGTCGGCTGCAAAACCAAAACAATTAGTTGAAAGAAGCTAAAATGCTGAGAGGTAACTGCAGAGTCAGGCCATGATATTCTGTGGATTCATCAACATACTAGTGACAGTGACAGTCCATTAGCCCTTTGATAGAAGGCACTATTTTTGTTTTGGTGCATGGTGCAAAACCCAACGACCTTATTGTGCATGATAATGTATTTCGTTGGATCCCACCCATTTCCAAGTGTGCCACAGGTGAGTGTGCTTGGTACGCCCCTGGCGAACAGGCCAAGGTGCATTTGACTGTTCTCTGTGCCACACCCAAGGATTCTCAAAAATAGGGACCAGAGTAGCACATTGTTGAGAGTGAGCACTGCTCCTTCCAAAAAAACATGTATTCTTCAACAGAAGACATGAAAATAGATGAACTAGGAACTGATGATTGAACATAGTTTAGTATCAGTTTTGCTGAATTCACTGACTCATCCAAAGAACAGCCATTAATGCAGATAGCACTGCTTTAGTTCAAAATCTTCTCTCTAACTGCTGAACTAAACTCAAAGTGATGCACCAGTCTGCACAACTTACTTTCTAAATTCCAATGTTCACACAGATCAGGTAATTGATACCAGATTTCACTCATAGCTAAAATTAGTGAGGATTGAGGGTATCTCTACATGCTTTGTATATTGAATGTTGTCTGTAACGTATACATTTACAACCACTGTGCGGTGACATGTAGACTTGCAAAGCATCAGAATAAATCAGATACACAGACTTGTTGAAACTAGATGGAAGACAAAGACAGAAACGTGTCAGGTTACTCTTCAAGTCGTGTGACTTTGGCATGATACCACGCACGGATGTTTCTCACACAGCAAGGAAGAGCTTGTTTTCTTCTCACCTTCTAACCAACCTTCCCATCCTCACCTCTTCCCCGCTCCCTTTCTCACCCCTCCATCTCTCCCTAATACAGGCTCAGTAATCAAAGAGTTAATCATAAGCCCCAGACTTTGCAGACACACAAGCCCTCTTTGTTTCAGTGTGGAAAAACACTGTTGAGTGCAGATAGACAGAAAAATCTTAAGTCACGTTCGTGGTCAATTAAGCTTTAAAAATATTTTAAATGTGCTGTACTGAAACAAGCTCTCTGCACTTCAAATGAATATCATCAGAGGGCTTTACCCCCAGAGTAATCTGTAAAGGTTTAAGTGTTTTAGTGGGGGTCGGACATTAATAACTTGTGTGCATGTGTGAGTGTGTGTAAGTGGACATATGTGGCTGATCCATGGCTCAAATCTTAACCAGAAAAAAGTTAGTCAGACATGCAGGCTGTGAGAGCATTTGGCTCAACTCCAAACTAAATATAGGAAACGCACCATTAATGTAAGGCAGATCAAGTGCAGCCAAAGAAATGTATGAAATGCATGAAATGCACTGCTTTCATCCTCCGTGTGTGTGTGTGTGTGTGTGTGTGTGTGTGTGTGTGTGTGTGTGTGTGTGTGTGTGTGTGTGTGTGTGTGTGTGTGTGTGTGTGTGTGTGTCCTTTCAGATGGTAGAATGATAACATTGTTCTTTGCCACTCAGTTACATCAGTATGAGCTGTATGTGCATGTGCAGGCAGGTTCAACCTTTAACTGTGTCACATGTCACTGAGAGAAAACTGTCTGCTTTCACCTGAGAACACTTTACCTGCTGTGTAATTTCCCAGTTTGACTTGCTGCCTGCCTTAATGAGTGAGAAAAGTGGACACTTTTGGGAATGGAACCTGTGACTTTAATGCAAAATAGTTGGGCCTGAAAACGAGTGTGGATGGAAAAGAAGTTTGGAAATGCTGCTAGCCCCCGTTTTGGTTTGAACACGACGGGTAAAAGCTGAGCCGTTTGGAAAAAATGATGCAGTCACCTGCACTCACCTGCTGATTGGTTCTCATCTGTTAAAGTCGTAAAGCTAAAGCTAAGCTAAGCTAAAACGATGCTAACATCTGTGACTTACAGTTCTACGTCATGAACTCATTCACGTCGCCCGAGAAGACAAATTCCTGCTCTTATTTTCCACCCTCACTGTTTCTCGTTCGTAGTACTTTCTGCAATGAACTGCAGAGGAGAAAATCTTCTTCCTGTTTATACCGTTGTGCACATGGCCGGTGTGCATGGTTTTGTGATGTGTTTACAAGTGTGACAGAACAGAGATTTCTGATACGTGGCTAAAACGTGAACCCGACCAGCTTTCTGCTCATTCTCTGCAGTTTCATCCCCTCCTCTGTGACTGGGCCAGCTCCGCTCTGTCTGATCTGCTCATGTAAACAACTGTGCTATTGAGTTCACTGTTGGTTTTAGTTCATTTAGTTTTACAAATAGACACGGGCAGGGAGGAAACCAAAACCCTTCAGGGTATGAGGATTGTCCATCACAGCCTCAACTAAGTTGAGTCTGTAGCACACAACACTGGTGCGTCCACATCTTGACTCCTGTCACTGCTCTCAGATCAGCTAACATGACTTATGTCCTGATCTCCTGGGGTTGGGAATCCAAACACAATGCTGTCACAAATGTGAGTAGTGAGTAGCATTGGCAAGTGCTCATGAGTATTCAGGTACTTTCTCAGTTTAAATGAACAATTACAAGAAAATGTAATACCTTTCTTAATCTGAAACTTTTGCTGGCTGGAACGTTGTTATCTTAGATGCTTTACTGATGACAGATGGGTTTTACAAACAGAAGACATTGGACGATCTGTCAGTGCTAAAAGCTTTTAGATCAAATGTGAAACAGCAGATATTTTGCCCGAGGTAATATACCAAACCGAGAGCAGCATGCTGGTGGATCACAACATGAATTAAAATCTGGTATGCTCTTCCTGAAATTATACATGTAATCCAACTTTATTTGGGATCGAAGAAGTCAGTGTATTTGGGGTCAGAGTTCAATATTATTCAGTTTGGGCCTTTAAAGCCAACAGTTAACAAGTGTTAATGAGTGTCGTGTCCACAAACAATATTTAGTCAAAACATCTGTTTGGAGTTTATAGAATTACTCAACCAAAGAGAAAAATTTGAAATTAAAACTTTCTTACAATTTCTGTGTGTGCTGATATGTATATTTTTTTCTGTTTGGTAGGTAGGTCATTAAAAGGTGCTGTAATAACTCTTTGTAACTTTGTATGAAGCAGCTATCGCTAATACTGCAAGTGAAAGTGATCCTTTTCTAAATCCAGACGCTACCATTTCCTGTGAAAGCAGCGAGACGATGAAAAAAAAAATCCCCCACGTACCCTCACTTTATTTTAACTTTTCCAGGCGATTTATCTTGCCGTGTGTACCAGGAAATTGCACCATTCTCCAGAACAGCCCACAAGTTTGTTTGTCCAGAGCTAACCACACACACACACACACAAACTTGCCGCGAAACATATAAATGAACGCACACAAACATGCATGCACAGACTTGTACAAACACCCTCATGTACTCTCACACTCATGGCTGATCTGTGAAGTAATGCTGACAAATGTGTATGTCTGCATGTGTGTGTGTGTGTGTGTGTGTGTGTGTATTTTTAGCATCTCGCTCGTATTGTTCTCCTTTGTACCAAAGCTTTGGGAGGTCTGATGACGAACCATGAGGTCCTGCGACATGCTTCCTGTTTACACTGCTCTACACAATAACTACCCAGCTGACGCATTGAGTGTGTGCTTGGAGCGCAAGTGTGTGTACAGTATTGTGCGCCTGTGTGTCTTGGCCTGTGAGTTATTGCCCGCATGTTTGTTTGTGCCGGCATGTCTGCCTGCCTATGATTGTTGCCCTGTTACGTTAAAGCTCTCCACCTTGGTCCATATTCCCTAATGCTAATTCAGAGAGAAAATATTATGTCTCAGATAAAGTGACCAGAATGGCAGCAGTGTTGTTTGAACTGGAACCAAACTGCCCTGCTTGTGGAATGATAACAGAGGCTGGTGAAATAGCATTTTATTATTCTATGGATCAGCAGAAAAATAAACTATTGTGGTATCACTCTCCCGATTGTGTTGTAGTTGGGGTTAAATCAGGTTTGTTTAAGGTTAGTCTACCAGAGAAATGCCTTAAGTGAAGAAACAAGAAATGAATACAAATTAAGGACTCTAAAGATCTAAAGATTCAAGGTACAGTACAAATAATGTAGAAAATGTTTATGCCTATATTCCTGGCAACAGATCTGCACTAAACCTCAGAGGGTTTTGTTTTGGCCCCAAAGTCACACAAGCATGGCATTTGAACTGAGAAGCATTTGGGTCAGCCACAGAACAAAAATGGCTGATGGGTTATATCTCAGCTGAGAGAAGAAGGCAGGACAGGACTTGAATTTGCTTCGAGGTTAACTGTAGCTCTGCTATGTTTTCCTTTGAAAACACTTCAACTGAGATACGGAGACGTCCAAACTACTACGGAGTTATAGAGTTTGGAAACGATGTCGAAGGCAACCGCTTGCTGATCGGGTCTTTCGGTCACAACGTGATCTTCGCTGACTTGTCAGTCTCCTATCACATGATCCTCTTCTGGAAGAAAACAACTGGTGCTAGCCTCCATTACCAGTGTAGAAAACAACATAGATTATTGATTACAAGATACGGAGCCAAAGCGCTTGCATGGACAGTGTTTTTCAAACGAAAAACATAGTGGTATTGATGTAGCCTAATATTTCTGATGTTTCAGTCCTTCTTGAAAACGCCTGCTCTTCCCCTCATCAGTCTGATGTGGTTACATGTGAGCTGGAGACTAAACAGCTGAGGGGATGTGATGGATGGTTTTTGTAGCTACATGATGAGAACCTGTTTGGTTTATCATGTGCATGTCTGTACGTGCACGTTTTGGGAGGAGCTCATTCATCCAGGAACGTCATATCTGGCTGAACTGACAGATAAAACATATTTGTCTGTACATGCTCGTGTGTGTGTGTGTGTGTGTGTGTGTGTGTGTGTGTGTGTGTGTGTGTGTGTGTGTGTGTGTGTGTGTGTGTGTGTGTGTGTGTGTTTGTATATTAGTCATCTTCTCAGTATTCCCAGGTCCCAGAGCCGTAGCTGGACTATTAAGCTGTAGCTCTGAATAATGGGGCCAGCAGATGTTCTATCAGCAGCAGAAGAAAACAGCTATATTTGTGAATATAAAAACAACATCTCTACTTACAGCATTAATCACATCACTGCTGTGCTGCAGTGAGTTGAGGAAGGCCTATTTGTGTAAATGTGTGTTTTTTGTTGGAGGGTAGCTGTTATAAAGACAACGAAACACATGGGCAGTGAGAAACTCTCAGAAAAATTCTCAGGAAACATTTTCTGACACATGCCTTAAAGAAAAGAGGTTATTGCCTGCAGATCGCAGGACCAAACTAAGACCTGTTGGGGACCAAAGTCAAAGACACCTGAAACTAAGAGACAACAGCTTTCCACTTGAGCCCCTTTCCTTTTCATCTAGAATGTCGCTCTCAACTCTAATCAGGCTCGACTCCACTTTGATTCCATAAAACAAGGACGTCTTTTAGGGCGACCCATCAAAAGTCCATCTGGGAGAACTTTAAACGTCATTTCAACTACCTATCAAAATGTCTTTACAACGTCAAAGCTTCGAAAGAAAAAAAAAAATGAAAATGAAAAACGTGTGGGTTCATGCACCAAGTAGGGGATGTAACTGAGAGTGTTTTGGAATGTTCTTGTTGTTTTACCAGAAACATTGTGCACATTTACATGACGTGCAAAACCAAACAAGAGAGTAAATACATCTTAAATTCTATGATTAAGTCATTTTGAGGAAAAAGCTAGTAACTAGCGAGAGTGTAAAATGTGGGGGGAAAAACATGTTAAAGATGTCGAAACTGTCCTTCAAATGTCTTCAGTTCTCAAAGATCTGAGCAAACACATGAGTCAGGAATGAACTGGGGAGAGTCGGCAGGAATGTTGAAATGTTTGAGCCTGACATGACAGCCAGGTTTGACGTGAACAATCCCACTCTCCTGTTTATTGTTCCATCAGTGCCAGAGCAATTAATCACCCATCCGCACACACACATTCACAAGCACACTTAAGTCCAGCCTGCTCTAATGTGGTTGAACTCACTTTCAGTTGCTCTGGCATCTGATTTTCCTCATTTCCCCCATTTCAGTGCTGCACGAGAAAAACATATTCATCCTCTTTTAAGAGATGCAGAACAATTGTCTAACACAGCTCAAGTGAATACTTAGGATGAACATTCAATCCAACCCAAACAGTTATGCAGGGCTTGATTTCAGACCTGCGGCAGCCTTTAATGGCTAAGTCAACAAGAATTCAGCTGCTGATCGCTCAGGCTGGTTTCAAAGACAGAAAGGTGGACGTTTTACACACTCAACCTCTCGTGTGTGTGTTCCATTGTTTGGCTTGGATTTAGGGGAAAGTAGAATAAAAAATTACAAGCAACATGCTGTAGCACATTGTAGATTAAACCAAGACTTGATGATACTGTTCACTACCAGACAAAGACGGTTTTGAAGTTTCATTTTCATTTCATTCCATTGGTCTGGGAGATAAGGTTTGATACTCATTAGTTGTTGCGACAAACCTTTTGGAAGTTTCCTGAATTACTCATGGCATCAGACTCTGGTCTTTATGTTGCAAGACACAACTTGAAGGCCCAATATGCATCTCTCTGCCTGGAGGCAGAAAACGTATTGTTAGTGACTCTCTTCTCCCCGTCAGCTCGTCAAGATCCACCCAAGCAGTTGTCATTCATTTTGATGAGCTGTCGACCTGTGGAACAGCAGCTAGCCCGGGGCTGGTGAAGTTTGAAGAAGCAGAGTCATCAGGGGGAAAAAAACATAAAAGTTACATCTGTGTTTTTCAATGGTGTTGTCTGATTCACGTCAAGTAGCTTTGCTGACACTTGTAGCAACAAATCAATGAACAACTGTGTTGTGAAAGGTGTTGCTCATAGAGTTGAACCCATCGAGAATTATCACCCACAGCTGTGCTGCATTTTTGTGTCTTTTCAGCGCAACTTTTTCAGTTTTTGATTCTTCAGCAGATGCAGCAGGCAGCTGTCTTCAGTTGGGAAAATGCGGGTAATCTGGGACATTATTTGCAATTTAGACTTCTGCGACTTATACCGATATCTGTTTTACACATTACATCAACATGTTGTACCTTTCTGTAATCCTTAAGATGTTTTCTAACGACACCAGCAGAAAGAATGGAGATATACTCAGAGGAGACATGGCCCAGCTTTTAGTGCTGTCTGTGCCAAAAAAGAAAATTCTGCCTGAATTGGATAACCTGGGACATGTCACCATATGCTACATCTCTTTAGTTCTTCTTTTCGTTTTGCTTCAGGAAGTCCCTAAATGCATGTTTTCCCCATGACTGTCCAAGATTATCCAAAGTGTCCCACGTTATCAATTACGTTTGATAAAGTGGGACAACTAAATTAAACTAAAGTTTGAAAAAAAACAACTTTAGAATTTTGCTAACAATTATTATGGTCTTATTAATGACAGATTTATATCCTTAACATTAATCTTGTCAGTCATGTGATTTCAGTCACATGATATCCATGCTAATTTATAGTAAAAGTCCTGTTGACTAGATTTTGTTTTCGGAGGTGTTGCAGATTACCCAAATTCACCCTATGTTAAAATCTCTGATGAGCCTATGGTACACTACCTGACCAGCAATAAACAGAATACATTAGAACAAGTTAGCAACTATTTGGTAAACAAAAGGAAACTTTAAGCAGCTAAAGAGAGTTATATTTCATTCCAGAGTTGCTGGAGACCAAAAAACGAGCGAGGAGGATGAACATTGGACAAAAAGCTACTCAAATTGAAAGTTGTTGCCACGAGTCTGGATGTAGATGTGTAAATAGGTAACTGTTTGCAAACACATTAGTTGATGTGGCTGATTAGCCTGATAATATATCAGTTTTGTTTCTATTGTTAGTTTTGCTCCCTCCTAGTGATTCATGCAAAAAAAGTCAAGGTAACATGCAACCATTGTGACAGTTTGTGCTTTTATCTCCATCTATTTTAGGGAGAAGGTCCTGAAGCTCAACACACCCACAAAGACAACAGCAACAAACAACAAATCTACCATGATATTACTGCATCAACCACGTATCAGCCTGTATCAACCAGGACCATTCAAACAGTGAACAAACCCTGTTGGACAAAAGAAAGAGGCACATTAGTGTTTTTAGGAGAAGAGCCTTTTCAGTGGGGGCTTGAGTCAAATGTTGTAAAGCCAAAAACGAAAAAATTAGTGGTTCGATGTGTTTTGGGCCACTGATCCAACATTGCCCTGGGTTCTTCATCAGCATAAAAACATGAATCACATGTTTACATAAATGTCTGCCTGTGTGTGCCGGCCTTTCAGGATGTGCACGAGAGCGTGCTGCATGTTCCCCGACTGGGATCACGTCACTGACCCGAGTTTGGTTGTGCAGTGGCAGCGCTGTAACTTGACAGTGAAAGTGAGGTTCATAGGGAACCAATCTGAACACTGATGCTTTCATTGTTCTACAGCTATTACATGGTGCAATCAATAGTTACTTCATACGGCTAAGTTAAAGCAAAACTTGTATTCTACCTCTGTAATATATCTTAGTTGTAGCTTAGTATACAGTATAGACAACTTTTCATACAGTATATACTTAGATACTTTGTTGTGCTTTGGCCACCATGTATTTTTGGCCTTTCAGTCAAATGATTTCATCTACATTATCAGCACAGACACTTATGAGCTGTCAGTCACCATTGGCTGACGTCCTATCCAGTCACAGCAAACCCATGACCTCTCGTTCTTGTTCTAATTGCAGGCAGTGCTGAAATGCGCGCTAATACTCTTCGATTCACATGGAACTCACACTCTGTTTATAACTCTCTTCTATGAGGCACATAGTCCTCTGTCATCGTAGCTTTTCCACACACCCTCACTAATAACTTAGAGAGGCTGTTACTGAAATACGCCAGCTATGGCACCATTGAAAATACATTTTTTACTGTCAGATGTGCTGGATAAAGCCAATTCATACGGGTTAATAAGTGGTGTTTATGGCACAGCAAGGCCCATAGAGAGGTCCACTGCTTCCAATATATTTCCAACAAAGAGGCCTTTATTGATTGTTGGACAGAGTGGACATTTGGGCATCTTGTACAGTACTTGCATGAATAACCTACACAGGAAATGGTTGTAAATAAATTAACATACGCACACGCAATAAATCTTTCTAGAAAGAAGGAGAAGTTGTAGGAAAGTAAAGCCTAGTAGAAGAACAAGCAAGGCACGTATGTTTATACATAATGAAATATGTAACTGCATGCATACCTTCACTATGTAGCCTTGTTTACTTAAACCTAAACAAGGCCGCATACATCCATGAGTTCATACTGTATATAATTATTACTTGTGTGATTGGCAGTGTGTGTGTGTGTGTGTGTGTGTAAAGCAGAGTGGTGTGATGGAGCCCGGAGCACAGCTGGCTGTGTTTAGACTGACAGGTAAATATACTTTAAATATATCCATTAACATGTCATGCAATTTAGTCAAGGGTTTAAAGCTGTTTGTGACACAGACAACCTGGTGCCCCCTAATGGCAGTATGTAGTAACTATACAACATAGAGCCCTGATTTTGACTGAAGTTATTTTAGAATTTCAATTAGCAGATATCATATTGAGTTTCAGAACATCATGTGACAAGTGAGGGACATCCGACAACGCAATTTAAATCTCTTTGAGCTAATTAGCATACATCCAACTAGTCAAGAAGAACTTTGAATGAAAGCCTGATCACTACTTTTTCCAGCGCACAACAGTGACTACGTTGACATGGACACCAACTATTGACATTATTCAAAATGAGACGATATTCACATGAATTGCTAATAGAATATTTTGGGTTTTTTTTTTCTAATTCGGCAAAAGCTACCACTCCTTTTAAGTCTTCCATCTTGTTTACACCCAGGGCATGTGTTGTCATGTAGTTTGTGCCATCGACATACGCTTCAAAATGTTGTAAAAATGCCAATAGGACATTTTGCATGTGACTAAGGTCAGAATACTCCATGTCTTAATTTGATTACTATTCATTCCTTGTATGGTTGTCTGGTTTAGTTAATCAGAAAATGAAATCAGAAAGTTGGGTTAATATTGAAAAATGTATGTCCATGTTAAAGTATTATCATGGAAGTATAATCAATTTAAGAAATTAATCTAGCTAACATTTTTGCAAACATTTGTTTATTCACACATTTAGTGAACACTTTGGAACATAAGTATATATTCTGGTTTATTTATAGAATCAAAACTGAGCAGTGTTTCACTTTAAGAAATCCAACAGGTCTCCTCCTCATACAGCAACACTGACAGTTATTATTTTAACAGGCTCATCTGCAGTAGGAGCGCTCACATGGTTTAAGTCACACACAGAGATGTGAAAGTCCACAGACAGAGAATTAGTAAATGGACAGAAAGGTCAGGATCATGAGGAATAGAAACGTATTCTCTATTTCCCCCAAAACAAACCAGCACAGAATGTTCTTGGGGGATTGCCAGCAAGTGAGTGAGGAGACTGTCTCTCTCTCTCTCGTTCTCTCTCTTCCCATCTCTGACTCTTTCTACACTTCTTTCACCCGTCGCTCCCCTCCTCCCTCGCAGTGAGAGATGAATGGTTGACAGAGGAATAGAGGAAACATCCAGCAGCCAGATTCCTCAGCTCTTGTAATGCCATTCACACTTGTGTGAGTGTGTCACTGTGCTGTTTGTGTTTTTCACTGTGCATGTCTGTGTGTGTGTGTGTGGTGAGACTCAGAAATGTCTGTTCTTTCACAGCTGGTGTAAGTACCTATATGTTCATTTCAGATTGTTTTACAGCATTGTGTTTCCCTGTAGGGCTTTGTCAGGCTGAAGGTGCGCACACACACACACACATACACACGGAGGCCATAATAAACGTGGTAATTCACTCACGTGTACAATCTACAATTGAGTGTGCCAACTCTTATATAACCGACTGTATCAGAGGAGACTGGGCCCTGAAGTAGAGCACACATACACGCACACACCCACACACACCCAAACACACACACACACACACACACACACACACACACACACACACACACACACACACACACACACACACACACACACACACACACACAGATAAGATTAGTAGCTGTGATTTTTCTCATTCATCACCACCCTTGGGGTGAAGCCAGGTCCAACATTGGATGGATCATCTTTGCAGGGTGCAGTGTGTGTGGGTGTGTGTCTGTGTGTGTGTGTGTGCCAGAGAGCGACATAAGTGTGACGATAGAAAAACAAGCGTGTGAACTGATGGGTGTGTGAGTTTGTGTGTGTGTTTTCTCCCCTCGTGCACATAGTCATGTATCCACAGGGCCTCTGACTTGAACTCGGGGGCAGTGTGAGGTTAAGTTGTACAAGACAGAAACCCCTCTCACCTCAGGCAACACTATCGCTCTCTACTCTGTCTCACCCAACCTCTCTCTTCATCCGCTCTCACCATCCTCCTTCTCTCTCTCTCTCACTCTCTCTCACTCTGTCTCACACTCTCTCTGTGTGCTCAGTCTTTTGCTGTTTATTTGTGCAGGTTTCACTAATCAGCCTGGTGTTTTGTCTCCTGATTGGCTGCAGTAACAAGGTCCTGGAGGTCAACAGCACAGATCCTTATCCCTGTGACTGTATGTACGTGTGTGTGTGTGTGTGTGTGTGTGTGTGTGTGTGTGTGTGTGTGTGTGTGTGTGTGTGTGTGTGTGTGTGTGTGTGTGAATCCCGCTCATAACTTGTATCACCAGTACATATGGATTCATGCTTGCAATCTACATGTTAGGAAACTGCCGTAGTCAAATATATGGAGCTTGTTCAAAACCACAGACTCGCTCTCTCTCTCTCTCTCTCTCTCTCTCTCTCTCTCTCTCTCTCTCTCTCACACACACACACACACACACACCTACACTGATTGATGACCCAGTTAATGTGGTTGTGTGAAATAGAGGAGACCTGCGCAGGTCATTACTTTCTGACATCCATCCATCAACACCTTTCACTGGGAGACTATTCTAGCTGCTAAGTCAAACATACAGTGTACTGTTGATGCAGGCATACGTGTGTGTGGAAATGTTTTTTATATCCTGGTGGGGCCTTATGAAAACACACCAACTTATGGGGACTTGTGTCTCTGTGGTTTTATTGTTCAGGTTCTAGTCAGGATAAGGATAAAAGCCTGCGGTTGTGATGGTCAAGGTGAAGGTAAGGAGCGAGGGAATGCATTCTGTCAATGGGGTGTCCCCACGGGGGAAAGTAAAATACAAGTGCGTGTTGGGGGGTGTTTACCTGAGGTATGCACAGAAACCTGCCTTGCTCGGGGAGATGAATGAGTTTTGGAAAGTTGAGTTTGAATGAGCTTCGCCCGAGTCTCTCCCCGAGACTTTAAAGTCCCTCTCAATTTCTTTACTAATGTTAACAGATATTCTTTGAACATTGTATCCACCAATCACAAAAATATATATTCTACTTATCTTTCTACAAACAACCATTTTGCAGTTTGGGAATGGTGTGTGCAAAGTTTGGCTAAGTTGGTTGAGGCCAGAGTCACGGAACAGACATGGAGAGATCTCAAACCCTCTCAAGACCTATAACATTTTTTGGACACACGGTCGCTTAAAATCTTATGTCAAGTCCAATTTAATACACTTCTCACCTGCTGTATGTGTCTTGTGAGAGTTATAAAACTGATGAAGAAATCCTCTTGTGCCGTGACTACTCTTTGAAAAACGGGGGATGAAATCCAGTCCTTCATCCATGACAAAAGTTCAGTTTGTTCAGTCAAGGCTAAACGTAGCTAAACGTTAAGGGTAAAAACTCACACAAGCACTAAAAGTAGAAGGAAGAACAGCGGCTGGAGGAGGTATTCAGATGTTATACTGAAGTAAAAGTACCAGTACCATAATGTTAAAATACCATTCTGCGAGTAATAAATATGTAAAAGAATAGAAGCCTTATTGGAAAAATGTATTCGTATATGTGATGCATTAACATGTAAGTGGCATTTTATTGTCTAAGTTGGTTAATGCAATGTCATTTTTTTGTCTACGCTGTATAGTGCTATAACTCAATGTTGTAATATAGTGTTATATAAGCTTAAGTAACCAGTGAAGTCCAGCTGTAAAATACATTTAATGGAGTCTAAAGAAACATGGAAATGCTCAAGTCAAGTCACAGTACCTCACTTTTTACCGAAGTGCAGTGTTTGAGTAAATGTGCTTTTTCACCACTGGTAAAAAATATATTTGAATGTTGCAGGTGATCACACGCTGTTGTTTAGGCTGCAGTAATGAATGGCGCGGCACTGAATGAGCTCATTGTCCTTGTTGCATGTGAAAGTGAATTTCGGCAAGTAAAAGCTGCAGCTGTCAGAATCATCCAGAGGAGGAAAAGAGCTTGTGAAATCTGGTGGAGGGGGAGTATCAAGTCTCACAAAATGGAATTGCTCAAGGCAATGTGGTAAGATAACTCCACCCGTTTCCAATGCTCCAAACTTTCACTTGCACAGATTTTAACGTCTTTGAAATAAAGTGAAATCAGGTCTCAGATTGTGTTCAGATCAGCACCACCGGGGAGATGTTAAAACAGACACTGAGAGAGGACCCAGTGCCGTTGTGTCTTGACGGCTTAAACAGGAGTTACAAAGGGAAATAAAGAAACCTGTGGTTGATGTATCAGTTTAACAATGGCAAAAGAATCTGCAGCTTACTGAGAATCTGTTGTGTTTGGATAATGAGTGGGCTGCGAGTCTCACTGAAGTAGAACACCAGGGATTGATCTAATGCGGCCAGCAGGATCTTTCCATCTTTCACCATCCACACGTACAGTGCGCTCAGACTCCCCGAGCACTTGTTGTTCTACTAATTTAGCTGACTGTGCACAAAAAGTCTGGGAAAACTCCCCGGGCCAAGGACGAGAGGACTTTGAGAGTCATTATTGCCGCCACATCTGCTGGTTTCACTCAAGTTAAGATTCCCCCCGAGCACTAATACCTGTTAGATAACTTCATGCACAGAGACTGAGAGAGGAGGCAGGGGGAGGAGACGAGGTGCGGGACATGCCGGCGCTAGGGGGCAGTCTAACACAAAGCAAGAGGAGGGCATCGTCCTGAATCCCCCACATTCTGGTGACACCGAGTTGAGTTCTGGTTGATCACACACAGGCATGTAGCTGGAAGCAACAGCACAGTCCAGAATCTGGAACAAACAGCCCTCTTTTTGTTGATACAGATGATCATCACTTTGTAATCGCCCCAATTTTTCAACCAGCTTTAAACACACAGTCATTTGGTCAATAATGGGCCTGTTAGGCACTCATTAAGCCATTAGAAAGTGCAGAGCCGCTGAAGGGCTGCACAGGAGCGTTCACCCAGTGAGACAAAAGGCACAGAACAGGCGGCTTTATTCTGTCTCTGGCCTCCACCATTCTCTGTTCAATATTCTCCACTCTTCTTCTCTTCATGGTTACATAAACAGCATCTGAGATCGCCAGCCACATCCTCCACATCAGATTCCATTGAATCTGCACATAATGGCTGTGGTGTGGCTGTGCTGCTGCGGGGTGGAGGTCTCTCTCTGTTTCTCTAGGTTGGTGGGACCCAGCGGCGGTGCTGCTAAAGCGTCTGTTTAGCAGGGAAGCCAGCGCTCCTTGATGTGGCTTCAGAGGAATGAGAGCCGCGGCCGCAGAAGGAGCTGCATGGAGCTGCTCCACCGAGCTGTAATATGAGTCACAAAACAACATCAGGCACCTCCAGCCATGCTCCCTCACTGTGTGTTTGCTTACTCTGTGTGTGTGTGTGTGTGTGTGTGTGTGTGTGTGTGTGTGTGTGTGTGTGTGTGAATCCCGCTCATAACTTGTATCACCAGTACATATGGATTCATGCTTGCAATCTACATGTTAGGAAACTGCCGTAGTCAAATATATGGAGCTTGTGCATGTTCAAAACCACAGACACTCTCTCTCTCTCTCTCTCTCTCTCTCTCTCTCTCTCTCTCTCTCTCTCTCTCTCTCTCTCTCAACAACACACCTACACTGATTGATGAGTGTGTGTTTGTGTGTGCACACTTCTGAATGAGTGTGATAGCAAACCGTATACCTGTGTGTGTCATGTGCTCACACTATTGAGAACACTACATTTTGATTTACCGTTACTCTGTGTGCATGTGTAGTATGAATGCTAAGGTTGTCTTTGTATGCTCCCCATTATTGTCTATGTGTTTTTATGTGGTGTGTGTCAGTGTGCATGTGTCATCCATTTTTGTGTGGTGTGAGTCTGTGTATGTCAGTGTCATGTATGTGCCTGTGTTGTGTGTGTGTCTGTATGTGTCATGTATGTGCCCTTGGGTGTCTGTCATGTATGTGTGTGGTGTGCATGTGTCTGTGTATGCTGATGTGTGTGGTTAAGATAAGATGAATGCCATTGATCCCTGACAGGAAACGCATGTGCACACAGTATTTGTCAGTGTGTTGTGTGTGTGTGTGTGTGTGTGTGTGTGTGTGTGTGTGTGTGTGTGTGTGTGTGTCTGTGTGTGTGTGTGTGTGTGTGTGCAGAGAAGTGTATGTGTGCATGTGCTTGTCGTTGTCAGTCTTTGTGCTGTGTGTGTGTGTGTGTGCAGCTTAATGTACAGTGTATGCGTGGTATCTGATGTGTTGTAGGTGAAGAGTTGAGGTGTGTGTTGACTGATGACAAGAACATTGTGTTCATTCAGTACATTAAGTGCCATGATGGTGACTAATAGGACTCCATTGCATAATACTACACAATGTTGCATAATGGTGGATACAAGGTCTGTTGGTTTGATCTGCAACATTAAAAAACCATTAAGGTGATAAATTCAACTATCTTCATTCAAGTTACACTTAATGCAGAGACCATGAAGGACTATTGTTTCTGCTGTTGGTTGGAAATAACCACAGAACATTGTGAGTGCAGCGGTCTGTTGATGTTGGCTCGCAGTCATGGAGGAAATACTCAAATTCTTGACTCAGTACCCAAACAACAATATAATCTCTTCTGAAATTGAAAGTGAGTGAGTTCTACTTTGATCAGTAAATGTATCATCAGCAAAATGTGCGTAAATTACAGTTGCTGACTGATGTATTGATAGATATGGCATTATTATATTGTTAATACATGTATATATCTATTAATTATTTACTTCCCCCTCCTCTTGTGGTTAAATGGAACATCTCACCTGAGACTATACCAAGTCACTCAATGTATAGGGGCTTAAAGTTGGCTGGGATATCAAACCACACCATTACACAAAGCTGTTTGGAGGATGAATAGTGATGAGGTAATTTATCATAATTCTCATTCTGATCTCATCCATCTTGTTTGTAAGAGACCTGGAGTTGGCGAGGAACAGACTTGCGAGAGCAAAGGTTACATGAAGTTCTTCAGTGTAAACGTTGGGTGGGAACGTTTATGGGATTGTCTCATCTCCTCTCATCCTGAGACGCTTTTCAACAGAACTCATTACCCAACAGGAGTGTTGGGGGAGCGGCCCCTCCCTGTAGCAATTACTACTGGGACATCATTTAAACTTTTATAGTGACTATACAATGTAGTAATAGTTATACAGTAGGAATTCTAATGCAGAATGTTTTTTTCTGGGAGACACAAAATCTTGTCAGCACACTAGGAAAACTTCTGCGGTGTGCAATCCTGATTTATTGGTCTGACGCTGAATTTGTCCAAAAATGTAATAGTAAAAACAAATGCTTTAAACTGATTTCAGTCAGACAACTCACGTTCAAACGTTTGTTGCAGGTTTAGTGTTTGGCGTCTAGGCTCCAACTTAATCACTCCTCCATATGATTACACAGGAATTATGGGAGTGATGAGCAAATACTTGTAACCCCCCATTGGAGCCTGCAGGTGGATGCTGGAGTGGTGGAGGGGCTGAAGCAACTGGTAGCAATACTGCAGCAGCAGTGCGAGCAAAGGGGATGATGGGAAATTTCTCTCTGCTTAAATAGAGCACCTGATAACATAACATCACATGTTTGGCTATGGGCAGCTGTGGCTCAGGACTCCTCTAACGTCCACCAACCAGAGGGTTGATGGTTCGATCACCGGCTCCTCCGTTCCATGTGCCCCAGTGTCCTTCGGCAAGATGTTGAACCCCAAATTGCCCCTGGCAGCTGTGCTGGCAGTGTATGAATGATGTGTGATGGACAAAGTGCTGCACATTGATGTGAATGGGTGTGTGAATGGATGAATGGCAATAATGTACTGTAAAGAGCTTTGAGTGGTTATCAGAACCACCTTTACCATTACTGACGTGTTAACTTCTCCAAATCCAACACAGTGGATGTGCTGGATGTGAACAGAGGTTTCTGTACAAATTAGATAGTTTATAGTATACAGTGATGATCAGTTATTAGCTAAACACACTTTTTAAACTGCCTCCGTGCCCACACTCTCTTTTACACCCTGCCCACACCAACGCTGATATTTGAAAAAGGAACTTTTCCTCAGTGTTTGAGCCTCTCCTCCACACGCAAACTGCATTTTCAGTAACAACATTTTTTATTTTTACTAACGCCAAACAAAACCTCCAGTTTCTGTTGATACACGTAACACGGAACATTTGGGAAACGGAAATTATGTCACAGCTTACTTTGGGCATGCCCACTGTTGCTTTGTGTGTGTCAGCACTTTATGCTGTGTGTGAGAGAGGTCTTGGACAAGGTGAAGAAACAGATGTCAAATAACTATTAAAAAAGTAAAAAATGATGAGCTTCAATTAGATTGGTTTTGAAGTCCCTACTGCCAAAGGAGAATATGCTTACTGAGCATGGTCACAACTGTCGCCCCTAATGTCACATGGTAAAGTAATTTTTTAAAGATGCTCATTAATTGTACTGTCCGTAGTAGAAAGGGTTAAATAAAGCAGCCAAGTTTCAGAGTGGGGGATTTTGGGGGAGAATTTAGGTTCCATTGTACTTTCTCTTTCTTTAGTGGGATACTCAGTTTGGAAAGTCCCGGTGTTCACCTGCTGCTGTATCCCTTTCTGGGAAGAATAAACCTCAAGAAATTCCCTCAATCTACCTCCTTTCTTTTTCCAGAGCGTCTCTCCTGTGTGCTTGGTTACTGAGGTGGGGTCTGCAGTGGGCAGGATAGGGTGTCTGCATAGGTATGTGTGTGTCTGTATGTGTGTGAGAGATTTTAAACACACCTGCCCAAGATATACAGTGTCCTACAGTCAACAACAAAATCACCTCAATAGAGGATCCGTAGTTGCTCACAGGAATGACTGCATAGCCCTGTGTGTGTGTGTGTGTGTGTGTGTGTGTGTGTGTGTGTGTGTGTGTGTGTGTGTGTGTGTGTGTGTGTGTGTGTGTGTGTGTGTGTGTGTGTGTGTGTGTGTGTGTGTGTGTGTGGATATGTTCCCATGCGTGCAGGGGAAGCTTTCAGCAACTGGTGTGAAGGAATCCAACTCCAGTGGCGGTGACTCCCCCCCCCCTCCTCCACCTCTCCTTTCCTCTTTTTCCTCCCTTCTCTTCTCTTTCACCCTCTTCATCATATCACCCCTGCACCTCCTGCCCCGAAGAGACAGCTGCGGAAGACATTATGTTATGCTATGTGTGTGTGTGTGTGTGTGTGTGACAGGGAAAGATTTTTAGAAAAGAGGGAGAATAAAAGGATGAGGAGGGAGTGTGACAGTTGAAGAAAGAGAGCATTGGACACAGTGGCAGCAGAAGGCACACTGAACTTTTGCCGACATACATGTCTGTGTTTTTGCAGTCCCGTCTCCAAAACATTTGCATCTGGTTCGAAAACAACCCCTATGTAGCCCCTTCAACATATGTCTTGCAGATTTACATCAGTTGGATAAAGTGAATGTGAGCATGTGGAGTGGGAGAGGGGGTGTCTTTCTGTGCTCATTCAAAGGGACAGTCATTCTTACGCATCTGAACATTCGACCAAAGTTTAGGAATCTTGGAGTTCCTGTGCTCTGTGGGTGGTGGGCTGACAGCTGATGGCTGCAGTTCAGCCCTGATGTTAGTCTTTATGGTCATTTCACCACAATCTAAGGGGTCATTTCACCCACAATTTCAAAATTGCCTATTCATCATAGAAAATTGCATTTCACGGAAAAGGAAAAGGGGAAAAAAAAACAAACGTTCATATTCACTTTGTCTTTAGGATTCAAGTCCATTAGAAGTGTGGTCTCCTGCCAGCATCAAAGCCGTCTCCTCCAATCTTCTGTATTATTGTGGGCACGGAAGCACGATATCTGGGATTTGATTTGTGAGCAAACATGTCAGGTCCATCAGTTTCATGTGAGCACACATGTTTTCTGATATGTGTTTGTTTTATGTATAGACAGATGGTTGCATTTAGATGAATTTCATGTAATCTCGGTCAATCTCATTTAAGAGAAGGTGCAAAGACTTGCTGGTGATGCACTTAGGGAAAGATGTTATATAAAGATACTATGTGAGGTGAAAAAGTAAATGGACTGTATTTCTATAACAATTTTCTAGTCTAATTGATCACTCAATGCACTAAACAGTTCAAGTCAGTCACCCATTTTTACAAACATTGATAGAGCTCTTCTATACACAGCACATTTTCTATCACACACCCTTCAGACATGGTAGGAACAGCAGGGGCTATTTAAGGTTCAGTATCTTGACCAAAAGACACTTTAGCATGCAGACTGCAGGTGCCCGGAATGGAACCACAGACCTGTTGTTCAGTGGACAACCCGCTCTACCTCCTGAGCCACAGCAGGGGCACCGGAAGTTCGTAATTTGCTGTTTCTAATCAACAGTTTCAGCAGCAGCATTAGTGGTAATCAATATCTCTGATCATCACAAATAAAACACAAATACTTTTACGTTTACTTTTGACAAGCAGTCTTATCAGTAAGACCATCCAATGATTTCTTTAAGAAACAAACAGTAGACACATTTCACAACCATAACCCTCACGTTTTCTCATCTTATCAAGTTTTGGTCTGTAACATCTCCTTTGGGAAATATCTCTTCAGTTAAGGTAAACGTCGCTGTGTGGTAGTGGGATGTAGGTTTGTACGGCTCTACTGACAAAAAAAGGTGTGCTGTGCCTGAAAATGAGCAGAGGGAGTGAACCCAAACAGAAAATTGTGGGTCGGAGAATTAAAAATAAACCCCTATGAAGTCGACGGGGGTCTGCAGATTTGGAGCTGCAAAGAGTGTGAATTCGATGAAGGGTCATTCAAACACATCGTCACATTGTTTTCACATTTTCTTTTGATACCTCAAAATTTTTTTCCCAGTTTCTTAGTTTTTCCTCCATTTGTAATGACTGTTCAATCTGTTCACACTGTGTAGTTGATAATAATGATAGTAACAAAGAGTGAAAAGTGTAATTGTGATTTTCAAGCCTCATTTAATGGAGAATTATGAGTAAAAACTAAAAAACAACAATGTCAAACCTAAAGCCTGTGTGGTGTTTGAGGCAACACTGCAGGTTCAGCTTGGTAACCAGCCAGCAGGAAACCTGCAAGCGGATCAGCTTGTTATTGGTAGTAGTATAAAATAAAGATTTTTAAATAACCTGACTCTGCTTATTCACAACCTGTTTGTCATAATCGCAGGAAATGATGAGTTAAGACCCATGTTGTAATAAATAAGACTCATACTTTAAATCCTCATCTTTGTGTGTCAGCCTTGACTTTGAATGAGTGTCTTACTGTGTGTGTTGTATTGGCATGTCCACAGTGTGTCCGTACATGCTCGTGTCAGTTAACTGTGTTACTGTCCGAGTGGGTTTGCAGTGTATTAATCATAGTGTGAGTCAGTGTGTAGTTTGTGGCAGGACTCTGGATGTGGCTCCTTCATTAAAATGTTAACCAGGCCACACGGACAATGGACGCACTGTTCGTCCTGCTGTCCTCTTCATGCTCAACTATGTGTCTCTCTCTTTCTGCTTCCCTCTCTCTCTCTCTCTCTCTCTCTCTCTCTCTCTCTCTCTCTCTCTCTCTCTCTCTCTCTCTCAATACCTCTGTCTCTCTCTCAATACCTCTGTCTGTATCTCTCTCCCACTTCATCTCCCTCTTTATCTTCAGAAACACGCATTGGTCTTGACTGTCGTTGAAACCACGAACCCCAAAACACAGACCCAGTATTTGGTTATACCGCCAATCTCGCGCTGTATTTTCTTTTCTGTTATTCTCCTTTGTGTCTGTTTCTATTCCTCTGCGCTGTGGTTACTTTTATCAGTCCTCTTTAGTTTCAACCTGAACACATTTCAACTCTGTACGAACCAAGCAGTCATAAATCTGATTATGTTCAGGCACGCTAATGTTACTGAATTACCTTTAAATAAGTTTGCATGTGTGTGTGTGTACGTGTTTCACATTGGTATTTGTGCGACCAGGATGCAGTCGTAAAAATCTCTGTGTATGCACATTATCTTTGACTGCTGCTAGATATCGCAGAGGGTCGTTCACTTAATGTCTTTAAAAGAAAACTTTAAACATTTCTCTTTTCTTCAGCCTTTATCTAGATCTTCTACTTGCCCTCACTACTTCGCTTTTATAATTTGTATCACTTTATTTATTTTCTGTTTTTATTCAATTTTAAAATCTTTATCATATTTTATATCATATTTAATATAAAAAAATTTAAAACATTTCCTTTGACTTTTTTATTTCCTTGTCTTTTGTTCTAATGTTTCTTAAAATTATTTCTCTTCTTATTTGAATTACATTTTAACATGTTTTTATTTCTATACAAATTGTATGTAAAGCACCATGAGCTGCATTTCTTGTATGAAAGGTGCTGTAAAAATAAATTATTATTATTATTATTCTTTCTCTGATATGTGAAAATAACATACACAGCAGATGTAAAGAAGTGGCACATGCAGGGCCATGGCTGTTATTTTCTCTATAAGAGTGTGTTATTGCCCAATACCTGGGAAAATCAAAGTCCAAATGATCATATATTTTCCAAAGTCTGTTATACTCATGGTTATGTCCATTTTAATGAGATTATTTGGCACAACACGGCATTGAGGAGAAGGGCTGCTGCTATGGTTACACACAGTTTAATATACTTGGCTCACTCATTTAAGTGGCTATGTCGTAATGTTTTATGATGATAACAATAGGAGGATATACCATAGTATTTGTGTTAGATGTTGCTCCCCCAAACTGACAAATACACCTAAACTTAAGTTGGCAAGAAAATTGTCAACTTATGTCAGCTTCTACATAAACAATATTGTCTTTCACTGATTCATGCATAACATGTTTATATTATGGACGGTGAGTTGGTACGAACATGACACGTCAGATTTCACAAACAGCTCTAACTTCAGATAAGTGTGTGAAAAACAGGAAAATGACATGAAAGACTAGAGAGATTAATTTTATGAGTATAGAGCTTGATTTACAGACTGATATATATGCATATATATAATGTGTGTGTGTCTGGTGTGTATACATGAGAGAGGTTATAATAGTTATCATCTAACTCTAGGCATGAGAGTGGATAGTTATATTTCCCAAAATGCCAAACTCTTCCCTCAATTGATACATAAGTGCGTACCTCTTTTGCAGATACAGAGTTTGTGTGCTTTGGCGTGTATCTCCATCATGTGTGACTGTTATTATCAGTGCAGTTCAACCGTGAGACCGTCCATGTTTCTCCAGGCCTATCTCGTTCATCTGTCCCCGAGGATCAGCACTGGGGCTGGGGCAGAGTCTAGGGGTGAGGGGGGGCGGTCTGTGGTGTGGAGAGGGGATATGGTTCCCCCTCCAGAGACCCATACTCCACATGTAGGGCCATAACATGGATCAAAGTGGCCCTGACACCGTGGGTCCTGTGGGCCGTGTGCCCCTGAATCCCACTGCCGGCCCCAGACTGCCAAGCATCAAAGCAGCTATCGATCGTGACAGAGAAACAGGTGTGTGTGTGTGTGTGTGTGTGTGTGTGTGTGTGTGTGTGTGTGTGTGTGTGTGTGTGCGCGCGCGCGCGTGTGTGTGTGTGTATATATGTGTATTTTGAGCCGCCTGTCTTTCAGCACCACAGCTGGGCAGCTATCTTCTGGCTGCTGCCACAATAAAAATGAGGAGACACTTCCTTATTTCTAACCACAGTTTCCTCTTAGAGAAAAGTCAAAGTAACTCCTGTCCTACAAACACACACACACACACACACACAAACATTCTCCTCTGACATTGTTGCCACAGCAACACGTTAAAGACTTGAGTTTTGAACTGTAATTATAAAACCAAAGACACCATCAGCAGCTCATGAGGGACGACATTTCCCAACTCCCAGACCACAGGAAGTAGAGGGGGATTCAAGAGGAAATAATGTCGTGACTTACCGTCATGCTATCAGTGTGTGTAATGACAGAGTTAGTGGAAAGTGCATCGAGTCATGTGAGGATTAAAAGATAAAGGAAGAAGGAAAACCTGTCTGAAATCTCCATCTACCCCCTCTCTCTCTCTCTCTCTCTCTCTCTCTCTCTCCCTCTCTTTCTCTCTCTCTGTCACACACACACACACACACACACACACACCACACACACACACACACACACACACACACAAACACACAAACACACACAAATTCCTTAGTCACCTACATTTCCACTTTGCAAATTACAGCCTGAATTACGGCCCCCACCAATCAAAGCATGCATCTGTCACCAGCCCGCCAATCATGAGTCTCCGGGGTAGTCGTCGCCATCCAGGGCGGTCGAGGCAAACTTAAGGTGGTCATTTTCTGCTGAAGCCTGTAGTTAGAGTCCATGGGAACAGGAGGTCGGCCATTTTGGCGCCCTGCAGACCCTTAAGTTAAGTAACCCTAAAGTTTTAAAAATGTAAATACTGAATTCAGCCTGTGTCATAAAACGACACTTCACCATCTCATTTTGCTGAATGGATCCTGAGACACCCATCACTCACAGGCTTTATAGCAGCTTATTCTCCAAAATGTTTAAGTGGCAGATGCCAGATTTGACATTGGATCTCTCAAAATAGATAATTTTGCAAACCTGCTATGTGTGTGTGTTATTTCGGCCACAAACTATGAGGGAGTTTTTCCAACTGTGAGGAGTGTCCAGGGTTGTGGCACAAGAGTGTACATGAGACCGGATTACAATCATGATGTTCTATGGCAAGAATGAGAAATATAATTATCTTATATATAATAAGATAATAACCCTGTTTAAATGTTCTTTGTAAAGTATCATTTAAAAGAGGTGTGGACTTATGAGTCTGACGGTTGAACTCTACTTGAACTTGACATGTGTGAGACCTGATGACCAAACTTGAAATCTCCACATGACCTGTGACAAATCTAAAAAGTGAGGGTCTGTATGGAACATTTGCATGTTTTAGTGGTATTGGGACTCGATGCCTTGACAAGTCATTGACACCTGATGTTGACTTGTCTCAACTGTCCCGAGGTTTGACTTGGACTGATCTGTGACTTGACTTGGCCCCAGAGGACCCACAACCAAACCAGGTCATACAGCGAGTACACAGAATGTCAATAATTCTGACTGATGATGACACTATGGATGCAGATTGTTTGCAAATGTGTTGCATGATACCATTTTGAGTTGAACTTCCCTGACCTTAAGTGTATGACACATCCCAAAAGGAATGTGTGTGAGTGTGTGTGTGTGTGTGTTGGGATGACGTCCCATGTATAATCTCCCTTAAGCGTGAATAACCATCCATCATCATGACTTACCTCACAAGCACAGTGCTCACAGCTCACAGTTCACTCTCAAGAAATTAGAGAGCATCTAGAGATGTGTGTGTGTGCGTGCATGCGTGCGTGTGTGTGTGTGTGTGTGTGTGTGTGTGTGTGTGTGTGTGTGTGTGTGTGCGTGTGTGCATATGTGTGTGTGTGTGTGCATGTGTGTATGTGTGAGATTTCACAGGAGTCCAAGAGTAGGACTAAGTGTGTTTCAGTTTTCATGTGACTGGAGTTTCTGATTAAGTGAGTGTCTGCCTGTGAGCAGAGTAAATACTGTGGAGTTTATTTGAGTGCAAATGTATGTGTGTGTGTGTGTGTGTGTGTGTGTGTGTGTGTGTGTGTGTGTGTGTGTGTGTGCGTGTGCGTGCGCGTGGCGTGTGTGTGTGTGTGTGTGTGTGTGTGTGTGTGTGTGTTTGTGTGATCACAGGCCTTAATGAAAACCTAACCAAACTGACGGACAGCCACACAAACACACTCTAACAACATGGACATGCACGCATGTTCTGACAAACACACATGTTTTGCCATGCACACTTTCACTATTTGACATTATCATCCCAGTGTGCATGCAATCACACAGTTTATCCTGGTCGCACAAATACAGTACCCATATGAACCCATAGAGAACATACATTGATGCATGTACACACACACACACACACACACACACACACACACACACACACACACACACACACACACACACACACACACACACACACACACACACACACACACGCACACACATGCCCTCATACAGTCATCTTTCTTGTTTGTTTCCACACAAACAGATACACACAAAAACATACACTTCAATGTTGGTGGCATTGAGCAGCTGCAAACAGCTAACGTGGGGCTATTGTGTGTGTTACAGAGAGTTGTCTTTCCTGAGATTAGTAACCTAAAGGCTAATTAGAGAGCTTTTATGTCACTGCTGTTGAAAGGCAGTTGGTTGTGAGAGCCAATGACAGACTAGGATCCCCCTGGGTGTCTTGAGGAGGGACACGTTATGATAGGGATGTGGTGCGCTTTGTGTACGGCCCTCGCTGTCATGTGGCTCATGTCAGGGAAACACTGTGTGTGTACGTGTATGTGTGGGTGGATTCGTCTGTGTGTGTGGTGGACAGTTGTGTACAGGGTTGTAGACAGAAGTTAGAAAGAGCTTGTTTGTGCCCTGTCTCTCCCAGAGGAGGAGATCACACACAGTATGAAAATATGTAGGATACATTGAGTATAAACAAGAACAGACACATTTAGCTGAATCTGAAAGAAGTAATGCATCATCTAAGGATGAAAGCCACTCATTATTCATAGGAAACACCCTTTTCTCCAGTTTTTCTTTCCTTTAGTGGTACATGTAAAAATTCTGCAAAGTTCCAAAAGCCCCAAAGCTCCTGAAACACCTCATAGTAGTCCAGCCAATACTGGGAATCATGAAGTGACATCACAATGCCCAACATTTTCATAATGCCTAGCACCTCGTCTGGCAGGTCCCCTTACAAAGTCAGGTATAATGAAAGTGGAGGACAACATTTCATACACATGCTGGAAGCGGTTGACCAATCACAACAGAGTGGGACAACTGGCCAATCAGAGCAGCCTTAAAGAGCCTTAAAGAGCCAGGAGTTAAAACCAAGTGATGTGATTTATGAACAATAGATTATAAACCCTTAAAAGTAATAAACCCAGTTTAAAACTATGAACCTGAATATGGGCATGATGTGTCTCCTTTAAAACCAGTCATGGTGTTTTCCCATCAGTGTTCAAATTAAGTTTGCATCTCCTGACAACCACATTCCACATAGATTTGGGTACATTAGATCATGTTACATTACATTACATATCATTTAGCTGATGGTTTTATCCAAAGCGACTTATTTTTTCTTTAAATATAAACACCAGAGTTGACAAGGATTATTAGACATCATCTTCGTAACCAAGGTGTTGTCGGAAGAGATGTGTCTTAAATCTGCGGCGGAAGATATGTAGACTTTCTGCTGTCCTGATTTGAACATTGGTAGGGTTAGGGAGGGAGTTGCAGTGGTCTAGGCGTGAGATGACAAGAGCCTGGACCAGAACCTGTGTCGCCTTCTGAGTGAGAAGGGGACGTATTCTCCTGATGTTGTGCAACATGTATCTACACAAGCAGGTTGTTGCAGCAATGTTGGCGGTAAGAGAGAGTTGATTGTCGAGTGTCACACCCAGGTTCCCAGCAGTCTGGGTGGGGGCTACCACGGAGTTGTCATAGGTAATAGTCAGGTCGTGGGTGGGAGAGCGTTTCCCTGGAAGGAAAAGTAGTTCAGTCTTGTTCCTACAGCTATGCACCTGGTTACACCCTAGACTTTCCTTCTTCACCTAAAAATAGGGAGGACCCTAAAGACAACACATTTACATAAGTGAAAGCACAAATAAGGGAAAAAAACATGACATATACACTTTTATGGGAGAAAATGACAATAATCTCATCCATGGCTGTAACGCTGGTGCATTGAGCCACTGACGGCCCCTGTATAATTCCAGTATGCTTATACTTTTTGTCATGTTATCCATGAAAAAAATCAAGTGATATACTGTAACCTTTTTAGCATAAGACCAAAACCAAGAATTCATTAGTTTGTTTGTCATTAGTGTCCGAATTCCTTTGGTACTCAGCGACATGCAGGGCCGTCCCAAGCCTTTATTAGACCCAAAGTAGAATCTGATTTAGGGGCCCATTTCCCTTATAATGCCACAAATACAACTTTACACAACTACAGATGTATTAGCTAGCCAGCCTGTTAACACACATTTCATTTTTTTATGTTTACAATTGATATAATTTAACAGCAGGGTCTTTGGTCGCTTATGTCTATGGCCATCCCAATGCTCGGTTGTTCCTTCTGAAGACATCAATCTTGAGCAAAAAATATCTGTTTATACTTTTGTTGCTGACCCTGTTGTGTTGGCAGGTGTTGTGCGGTTAAATTCTGCATTTTATAATGACAAACTGCTTATGTGTAGGAGGTAAGCTATTATTTGAGAAATCAGCAACAATTCCCATGACAAGCGGGACGTGCATGCCTTCCTATTTACACCAGCATGCACATTCCCAGTGTACATGAGCTTGTGTGGACAGAGAACGTTTTACTCTAAAAATGGCATTTTCAAACTAAAACGTAGTAGCATCGATGTAGCCTGAGAACTGGGTTCTACAGTTCATTGTAATGATGGAACATGTCACCAGCGGTCAAAATGCATTTGAACTTGAAATAGCTTCTGAGTGACACAGTCTGATCTCCATTTTCCATCGTCATTTGTTTATTTGACCACAGTATGATGACATTGGTTGCAAAGGGGGAAGTCCAGGTGGTCCGGGAGAGTGATAAGGACGCCACCGGGAGTGAGGCATTGCTCTACACGAGCCAGGAGGAGAGACGATGGAATACCTCACTCGTGTTTTGCAGTGTGCTTGGGGTGAGGGTGAGGTCAGGGGTGAGGCACTTGGAGTGTTTGTATTAGGGGAGAGTCTGGGTGAGGTTAGAGGTTGAACCATGAGGTAAAGGGAGTCGGAGCAGCCAGAACAGGGTGTTGTTTGATGTTTGAAGATATGTGCGTCTTTGGGAATCAGTGGGAGGTGAGGTGTGTATCTGTGCATGACTGATGACGAAGGTGGTTTGTTGTGTTTCATATATACATCCAGACAAATGGAAGCACTATGAGAAACAATAAAGGGAATACACATGTGAAGCGTGTGTGTGTGTTGCTGTCAGCAGATCAGCAAAGGAACCTCTGGCCTCCTGTCAGACCCCACCAAGTGGCTGATCTGTCACTCCAACCTGCAGGCCCCGCCCACCCCTATCAACACTACAGGCTGGGAGTGTTGAGTCGTCAGGCGTCTGGATAATATCACACACAGACACACACACACAAACACACACACACACACACATTTATGATCAGACACACTTTACACACTCCACTGATCAGAAGTTTCACGCTGAGTTTTCTTCCAGCTATAACGTCCACTGATTTTTTCCCCCCTTCACTGAACCTAAAACCTTTCACCCAGCCGTTCCTCAGATATCACGTCGGAATCTGAAAATAGATCAGTCGCTGTTCCAGTTCTTTATCCTCCTCAGCTTTTGTGAGTTTCTGATTAGATCCTCTTCCCTTCCTTCACGTCAGCAGGGCTGCTCCTCTTGGTTTACGTTCAAGCAGACATCCTCGCACCTGAGAGATACGCAGCACCAACCACCACCCTGTACCTCTGAGCTCTGACACCGCAATGCTGGCCATCGAAATCTAATCTTTGATCTTGAGCCCTGGGTTCCACTAATAAAATCCTCTCTGTGACCATCATTATCTCCACCGTCGTGCTCCGCTCTGCCTGGATGTGTTTTCGATCAGATTCCGTCTCCTTCCTTGACGTCAGCACGGCTGCTTCCCTGCCCGGTTGTTTATTTTCATACTGATCCCAGTGTGATGAGAGTTTATATCACCGTGATATGGAACAAATGAGAGCTGAGGAGCTCCACAGGCCAGGGGAAAGGAAGCAGAGGTTGAGAGCCCTCCAGATACCTGCTGTCAAACCTTTGCATGCTCAACTCCTCCAAAACAGATGTGCACAGCGTCTGCTGGACGACAACTATTTTTAGAAAAATAAAAGTTATCATAGAGTCTTGGCTTCTCTCATTTTTTGCATTAGTCTGACCAGATTTCAGTTTCATTAAACATTAACACCAACAAATATACTTGATATACTTTGTATTGAAATACATAAAAGCAATAACCAGTCAACATGTGGACGTCTGTGGTTAATGAGGTGAAATCTGTCAGGGAACAAAAACACACAACATACTGTTTACACACTACATACATACTCTAATTTATTACATACTATATAATATGATACAACACGTCTTGCTTGTACCATTTGCATGATTGAAATATATGCAGACATAGTTTTGCGAATCTTTAATTATTTATAATAAATAATCTCTCCACCTATGTGGAGTGAAAGGTCACCAAAATCAATACAGACATATATGGTCTCCTCCTGGTTAGACTACAACTCTAATTTTGGGGAAAATATAATTTTTGGGGTTTTTTGTTATTATAGTAATGAATAACTCCACCCTTGTAGATTGTAGGTTCACCAACTTATGCCAAGGCATATTTTTCCAAAGTGGGAGTTGTAGTGTAACCAGGAGGAGACCATTTATGTGTGTATTGATTTGTTTGACTCTACATTGTACAGCAGTGATGCTATACATATACTTTTGCAATATGTGTTTTTAGCGTTGCACTTTGTGGACGGTCCCTGCCCAGTCATCTCACTGCCAATGGTTTTCCTCCTGGTTGGATTTCTGCTCATTTTGATGAAATAAAGCCGGAGCTGGATGTGTATGTTACTCTGTTTGGAAAAAGGCTTCACTCGTGTTTTAAGGACCCTTTGTTTCCGTAAAAGTCCAAAACTGTAAATATCTTTTCAACTTCACCGCAGTCAACTAACTCCTGTATACTACCAATTCCTCAAAGAAAAATAACAAGCTGAAATGCGTTGTGGTCGGACAGATATCACATGCCCACGAGAAACCTTCTGGTGCGCACCAGAAAGTTTCAAAAAACCAAACTTTATTCTTTTTTTTTTTGCCTCCGTATTGTCCTCTATGTGTATGATGCCGCTTTGTCATCGTAAGTTATAAGTAGTCTTTTTGTTTTTATTTATTTTTGCATCTGTCGGGAGTCAGAAATGTCATCAACACACCCACACGCTCGCTGTGAATCCTGCGGAGGATTTCCAATTCTAATTTTTTTTCCAATTTCCAATTTCCAATTCCAACACATTCTCCATTTTTTTGCTTTTACTGAGAGGCTGGAAGGCAAAACTCCGGAGAAAGTCCTTTCACTGGAACATTTGCGTTCTCCCATACCGCCAGTAGCCTTCAGTAACTCATGCTTCTTGTTTAGGAATATTTAGTCAGCCAAACCATGATCCAGCAGTCCACACACACACACGCACGCACACACACACACACACACACACACACACACACACACACACACACACACACACACACACACACACACACACACACACACACACACACACACACACACGGCACTAAGCCATGATGTAGATCTTCTTTTGAATAGCCAAACACACAGAGTCACACACAGATTTATACAGCACTTTGCACTGTTATTTCTGTATCCTGCCTGGTGCCACTGGAATGATTTACAGCCTCTGTCCTTGTGCTAACAACACAGCTGAGAATCCCTCCCTGAGATTGAGATGTCACATTCAACTCATACCTGCTCCATAAAAGGAACGTAGCCGGTTATACTCACCCGTCCATTCAAAGATCACTTCATTTCTGACCTCCTAATATGAAGAGGCCTTGACATTGCCACAGTGGTTGCAGCAAAATCATCTCCTTAGTGTATCTGATGAGCTAATACCCACGCTGGACAAACATGATGGAGACTTTTGAATTGGTGAACAACGATATGCAGTCAGCACATGTCAGGCCTTCACTAGTCATGAGTGGCTGATAAATAAATAAATATACTGAGAAATAACCAGCAGATCAATTAGGTCAACCTCCTCATTGAAGGGTGTAAATTGTGACCTGGATATAACATCCTGGGTCTATCTGCTATTCTAACGGTTGTACACTGACACATGATGTGAATGTCATGAGTTTTATAGGTATTTTATAATAAACCAGTGTATGGAAAAAATGAAATTTTGGCAATAGATGAAAGGTCAGGAGATAAAACTTATTCCACTTTAACCTCTGGTGAACAGATGTGTGTGCAAACTTTCACAGCTACTCATTCAACAGTTGTCAAGATACCTAAAGACAAAAGAAAACCACCCTCATGGTGGCGCTGTACGAAATGTCAGAGGGTCACCAAAATCAGCAGGATACATTATCTTGGCGCCATGGATATTGCTACCAAATTTTGTGCCATTCACTGCAGTCGGTGAAATACTGGACGTATTGTGTGAAAGCACTGGTGATGGTGGCCCTAGAAGAAAAATGTGGGCATTTGCCAAATTTGCTGCTTGTGACAAAAATGCTGAAATGAAACTGCCCTAAAGCTGTCGTCCTCCACAAAGTAGCTAAAAACCCTTCAGAGTTGCCTATCAAGCAAAAAGGTGTCAAGCATTAGGTATGAGATAATAAACATTTTGATCAAGTCCTCACTGTCAGAAGTTATTTTACTCTCTATTGCGGAAACAATCCATTTGTCTGGATAAAAATCACTTATTTTAAAAGATTTAAACATCTTGGAACTAGTATACTATGATACTAAGTCCTTATATATGGACCTGTGCTATTATTTTTTTTATCTTAAAGCTTTACACAAGTCAGAAAAAGCCAGAGCTAGCTGAACTGAATATTCTACTTGCTCCCTGGCCAGTCACGACGAGGTGCTGCAGAGACGAGAGCAGAGCTGCAGTTTGATTGGATGCATGTGTATAATTTAGCCAGTGTGTCTAAAGGTCATCAGATCAAGGTGGGTTTCGAGGCCGTTCTTTCAGCTTTGTTTACATGTAGTCCAGTCTACTCCAGGCAACGTTGCTGTTACATTACGCAAAACCTTAGCTGATTGGATCACGTAGCAGCAGACTTCAGCCACAACTTTGACTAAACAAATGAGGACGACTGCCCCGGCGAAGCCTGTAAAGCCCAGACACACACGGGATTTACATGAATGCATACGTCTGTCTTCTTCTATCTCTCTCTCTACCATGCTCACTCTTTCTCTTCCGCTCTTAATTCAAGGACCCTCACCCCCTATGGCACTCAGTGACTCAGCCAGGCCCAACAGTTGTGGTGATTGATGACTTCAGCCAGGGCCAGGCTGCAACCACAGACACACACAAACACACATTACTCACCCCAAAGATAAGCAAATGGTCCACAAGCCGCCAATGGCCCTAAGTGCTCCGCAAACACAGGTAACACTGGCCTCGTTTCAAAAGGCTTCATTACCTAACCACAGCTGGCTACCTCTACGGAGCAGAAAAAAGAGAGGCGGGGGCTGGAGGGTTAATATGCTGGTCTGCTTTCATCTCTTCATCTGGTCGCATGAGGCCAGATCAAATCGCTGGCTCTGTTTTCAGCAGCGTCTCTGGGATGCCCCCGGCTTTGACGTTCGCTCTGATGAATAATAACTCTCTGCTACATATGAAACTTTCTGGGTGCATTGCCTGAGAGATCTGCCTGAGCTGCTGTACCTGTAAGTTCAGTGAAGGTGAGGTGGAAAACGTACAGACCCTGTAACCCAGTACATTCACCAGGGGTTACCATAAACAACTGACTGTACAGTTCAGGACAGGTGGTGTGTCAACAGTCAAAAGCTACATGCAAGCTCTTTGCACATCAAATCTGTATTTTACAGCCAATATTTTGAAAGAATCAATGTGACCCCACATGGGCGTTGCCTGGCTTGGCCCTCTGGGGCTATAGCCAGTCGCCACTTTCAGCGGTGAATGCGCGTGTGGGACAAGGAATGTTTTGCTTTTCATTTCAGCGCCCATGTAATCAGATTACAGTGTCCACACTGCTTGCAGAATCTCCTGCTGCATTGTAAAAAACAAAAAAAGCTCGTACTTTTCACCATCGTTGATCCTCGTTGGTATTATTTTCTGTTACTAAGCAACCAACTGGAGAGTAGACAATCTTCTTCCAATCTCAAAAAGTGTTTGCACCATTTTGCTGCACTTCCTGGGCTGATATATTGAATTTAACTAGACCTGACACTGTCAGATACAGGCTAGTTAACTGTAGTTAAAGTTTTAAAGTAAAAATAATCGTTATTTTTTTAAGCCCTATGACATTAGATCATTTATACTGAAGCAGCTGTGTAAGCAGCAAGTGAAGCTACAGTAAAATACATTATGAACTGTTTTATATACAGGGACATTAGATATAATGTGAGAGCTTGTTTCTGTCTTTGATTTGTGGTGAGTTACTGGATCATTAAAGCATTTGAGAACTTGAGAGAGAAAAAGCTTATGACAAAAGAAAAAAAAGTTTGCTTTTTCAGAAGCTAAACATGTTTAAAACCACTGGTTTAGTCTTTAACAATGGGTTTTAACAGCCGTTTGAAATATTCATTTTAAAAGGAACCAAAGCTGCCAAAAAAATTCCATGGAGTATAAAATACAATCATTCTCTCTCTGATATGTAAATCAGAGTAGAAGTACAAAGTCGCGAAATTACTAAACTACAAGTACCTATTAGTAACCTTATTGTGTTGAATGAAAAATAAATATTTGAGACTAACAGTATTTGTGACATTGTGTAGTGTAAACTGTCCAGCCTGCAGAACTGGAGTAATCATATATCTTATGCAATGCCTGGATGAATTGGATGTTCTCTTAACTAAGGGGAAAAATTGGCTTGTTTATTTGATCAATAAGTTTCTTAATACAATAACTAGCAACTAGGGGCAAAATATTGAAATCTACATTGGATAAACTCAGTGCCCCCCCACCCTCGGGCTCTGAGCTCAGCCCCGGATGTTTTACAGTGCAGCTGACGCCCCAGCAACCCCATGTTGTGTCGGTCACGTCTATACACCGACTCCGAAAATTTCACCCGTCATGAATTTGTCAAAAGCGTTCCAGAGAGTTGTTTGAACACTCAGAGCCAGACACAAAACAAGCATATCTGGCATTTGATTAAGATATTTCACACTTTGTGTTTTGTGCCCGGTTGCACTGATAATCGCTGATTAAATACAGGCCTAGTGTGTGTGTGTTGTGTGGTGTGTGTGTGTGTGTGTGTGTGTGTGTGTGTGTCTCTGCTGTTCGGGATCAATTGGATCATGGCTATCTTTTGAAGGTGCTTGCTAGTGCTATTGGTTGCAAAGTGTTGCTAATTGTGTATCAAACCTGACCACTGACAACCTGAAATAGACTTGGAGGAGATTCGGATGATTTCACAGCTCCTTGATCAGAAAATGAAATTAATAGTTTTCTTGTTCTTTTTCCAAGAAGTGAAAGGAGCACAAAATGGTCCTCACTGTGCGTGACAATTTTAATTAGATGATGGATTTAAAAAATACATGAACACTTCACATCACATATGTTACATGTAAAAATAAAATGACATAGCCTTCTAGTGGCTACACTGATTATGAGGGGAGCCACAGGGAAAGTCTGTGACCGAAGAATTTGGTCAGGTTAGATAGTTGGAATTTAAAATGAATAACCTCTGTTTGTTTCCCCTTTTCAAAATAATGAAAACAACGGCCACCATCATTCTGTAACCTTAACCATGTGTTTGATCTAAACCACTTTCCATAACATGAGCAAATTATTTCTTTTAAACCAAATATGATCTTTGCCATAACCAAATCTTAAATTTGACCAAAGCGCTGTCACATCATTTGACTTTTGTTTATGTGAAAAACTTGTTTTAGTGAATACATAAATTACGAGTGGATAAGGCTGCAAAATTGTTTAGAGGAGTTGCCACTGAAAGCCATTTTAACTGGTGTGAATTGAGCTGGATACACTTGCCGCCATCCACAAAAGAGACTACCGCAAACTCTTGGAAGCAACAGTACTATCCAGGCCTAGAGAGAGTTTGATTTGTTACTGACATGATAGATTTTCAGTGACGTACACCTTTATTCTGAGGTACAACTTTATTCACAGGTCCATATTCAGATGATTAATACCCAGGAAGGCATCTTCTCCATCCCCTTCTTGTGCAACAGGCCAGAGAAGGCAGATGAAAGAATCGTCCACAGCGGGTCCTGGCTCCAGCCCCCCTCCATCCATCACAATCAACGCCAGCAGTCGGCCCAATTAGGCCCCCGGAACACTCAGGGCCACAGCCTGATTGTTAACACTGTGAAAACAAGGAGAGAAGGATGGGGAGGAGGGGGCTGATGTGGGGCGATGACGGGATGCTGAGAGCTTAGAGGGAGTTTGGGGAGAGATGGAGGAGAAAAGGGGGGAGGAAGGTCAGATAGCTGGCGGCCCCATTTCCTCTCTAATGGTCTCCAAACGAGGATATATGAGGGAATGTTACCCCTTAAAGCAGTTGACCCGTAGGAGAGGAGGGCAGCCACACCCACCTCCGAACCCTCATTTGACTTACACGACACACATGCACACACATCTACACAAGTCATTAAAAAAAGAAATGGATGGTCATGCATGAGCATAATTATGCATAAAAAGAACGTAAAACGTGCACACAAATGAAAGCCATAAACACAAATTACGAGCAAGAGTACGCCAAGGGGAGGTCGTTCCTAAATATAACCATGCATCTAACACACACACACACAAACTTGTAGCGTCATTTCCCAGCATTCCCAAAACCCCAATTACCACTAATCTCTAATTCGTCTCAGTTCCTTCATTGAGAAGTCATTAAGTGCTGCGGCGCACATAGCTGTGCTTCTCAGCCTGATCAACTCTCCGTCTATGGTGGAACTATAAGTAAACAACAAAAAGAAACACCTGGATTGGGTTGTCACAGCAAACCATAAATCATTACTAACGTGCGTAAGTCCTTAACGACTCGCTGGTTTTAAAAGGTTGTTAGAAAATTGGGTGGCACTATTACTTTTCAAGACGTGTTGCCAGTAAAGATGTCAAATGTAAAAAACACGCACATCATTTGCTGGGAAATCTCTGTGAGACCGTCCAACACAAAGCCATTAACAAAAAAGAAAGTCTCTGTAGCATCAAGAGCTATAATATATCTTCCAAATACAACAGCTTTAGAGGCCAAACCAAAAATCCAACGGGTAAAAAACAAAACAAGTTGTGGTTTTTTGGGAGGGAGGTGGTCTCTCGGAGGGTACTGCACCAAGCCAAGAAATAGTCCAGCCCATAACCCCTGTACTGTAAAAAGTGAGTATTAGTGAGTATCAGAGGTGCTGGTAGTCTGCCTCTATTTCATGTTTACCCTTTTTTTTTACCCTTAATGCTAGGCTACGCTAACCTGCTGCTGGTTGCAGGATGATATTGAGTGGGCAGATGTGAAAAGGATTTCGATCTTCTCACTCTTAGCAGGAAAGCAACCAAGCATAACTGTCTAATAATTCCAGAAATCTCTGTGTGTATGTTGAGGGCATATCTCAAGAACCGTTCATCTTATCGCCTTCGCACGTGGCGTGTGTTGTTAGTGGCCAAAGGAAGTGCACTGTTGAATCCGGTGGTTGGGGTGGACACACACTATGTTCAATATTAACGACCAGCGCTCTGTAGCAGCAGCAGCTGGGACTCATTCACGTGAGTGACGTTGTTAATCAGGACAACATCTCGTTTGCAACAATGACAACTGATTGTTCAGTTCAGGGTTCTGCGTACTGAGTGAATAAACAAGTTA